>NC_086156.1:36975107-37237607 GCF_035149785.1 Candoia aspera | reverse complement strand
AATTTCAAATGTATAAACAGCCAATTTCTGAGACTCATGCCTTTGTGCGTGAGTGTGCATGTATGTGTGTATATATCCACCTAATCTATAAATGGTCAGGAAGGAAGTCTTGCATCTTTCCAAAAACACAAACTGCAAAACAATTGATTTCTTATCCAGAGATTAGCACTTTCCACCTTGGCATCCGCTGGATCCATAGGTACTACAGCTTCCAGAATTCCTTTCCATCATGTGGTTGATAAAGTGAGAGGGAATTTGGGGAGGATACGAGCGAGGGGGTGGTTGACATAGATGATACAAACCAAACTATAGTAGGAGTGAACAGGTGCTCCTCAGGCTAACACGGGTTGAAGGCGTCATATCTTCAGGTTCTGCTGATACTCAGTTTCTTCAGTACTGTATCTTGTTATAATCAGGTAGTCCCTGCAGTTGTGAGTCCCACTTTTGTGGAAGATGGGAAAGAGGAAATGCTGCAACTCAGCAAAGAACAGGTCATGATGTTCTGCTTCAGCAATGCTTTATGCTTGAAAGAGAGAGTATGGCATAATATCTAATATGACTTTACAGTATTCCCATGATGAGCAAACATACCTCATACTACAGACTCTCCTGCTTACTTTGCCTGGGGGAACCCTGCGATGCAGCATCTGCCCGCAGCAGCCTCTAGCTTAGTGGAAGGCTTTTCCCATTCTTATTCTGTTAAATCACAACACCCTCAGACTTCAAGGCTTAAACTACAGCCACAAAAGGCCTGCATTGTTTTTGTTTTGTTTTGTTTTTTGTTCCTATGAGTTAACTAAATGTAAGAGTCCTTTTCCAAAAAAAAAAAATCAGCATTACTTAAGCAGAAAACAAGCTCTTGTTCATTCACCCCGTAAGTAGTGTTTTTATTTTTTACTAATTAAACAATTGTTTACTTTATAGTGGCAGTAAAAAATACTGAAAGTACTTTTAGCCTAAGGCAACCAGATGCCCCAGATTCATCAGGCCAGTCCCATTTTTTTAATGGACCTTCCTGTTGTTTGTTACAAATTGTCTGGGTGCCGAGCTGTTCCTGGTTTTTCACAGCCGTTTCCCCTTCCTTACAGACGGCCTGCGTTCCAGCACTGCTTTGCACTTCCGTCGTTCCTGACATCTGCAGCAATAGACACCCGAAAGGTGGGCAGGTGGCCCAGTAGTCACAAACTCTACTTTATTTCTTGGCCATGCCCCCATATCCTGCTGCCCTAGCCACAAAAATCTTCCAGGATGCTAAGACTGCAAATCTGGTTAGCTTATTTTAGCCAAATGTACTTTTTTAGAGAGAGGGAGAGAGGTGGAGGGAAGTGTTTAAGGCCATTATTAATGTTTGCTTCACTATATTGATTTATCCTGTGTTTTTTTTTAAACAAAAATCAAGATTTAGGTCTGATTTTTCTTTTATTCTTGCGTATTTGTGTGTATTCCATCCTGTGACTCTGAAGAAAAATATATTTGTATTCTATGCCATTAATGCATTTTTGGCTGCTAACCCTGAACAAATCGCATGTCGCTGCAGTAAAAGATTGTCACACAGTTGGGAAGGAAATTTACTAAATGAAAGCCCTCTAGAATAGCACTGACATTAGTGGAAACCAGAGGCATAGCTTGAAGGATATTTTGCCATTCTTCCACAGCAAAACTGTATTTAACAAACAAAATAACACAAAGACACAAAGCACACATAAGTGCCTCTCACAACATGAAAAGAGTGTTGTTGTTGTTTGTAAAAAAAATGTTGTTCAAGGGTTCTGTGCTATTGGTGACTGCATGAACTGAATGAAAAGAAATTCCAGGGGTAAACTGAACCTTTAAATATAAGAACATAATTCTATTTTCCTCTCTTCACTGTGATCCTAAATTACAGCAGCGCCCACTAAAACGGCTTGAACTAAGGCTGGGTTAGTGTATCTGTTCAAATAAAGCCAGCACTTAAGCAAAAGAATTATGATTTAGTCACAACATTGCTTCTTAGGGATGCTTTTTTAAAAAAAAAACTAAAAGGAAAATTATGAACTTGAAAAGTATTTCTTTTCAATACCTTTGTTTCAAAATTCTCCAGAGATATTTGGATTTTAAAAAGAGCTTTGTAATGTTAGGCAGTAAAACGAACAACCTCTGGCAGCGGCTCTGTACAATCAAAGGTAGAATTAAAACATTTATTTGATTGAATCGCTGTTGGGAATCTAGTGTTTAAAAGCAAAACAAAACACTGATCACAAAAGGGTGTGTGTGTGGAATCTCTGCCACCCAACTACAATACTTACTATGAAAATAAGTTTTCAAATTCTGCATCTAGAGCTGTGTGGTCAAAAACCCTGCTATGAAAAACAATCCAACTTATTAAGATTTGTCTATTTTACTCTGCTTCTTTTTATCATGGGAATGGAAAGGCATAATGGAGAGAAGCAAATTAAGGGGCTACAGGGGCAAAGCAGTCCTAAATCCAGACCAGAGGAAATTCTGTTCCCTTCAGCATCTGTGATAATTGAATTCTAGCATAGAGAGTCTTTCTCGAAAGAAACCCTTTCATAGTTAGCACCCTCTCAAGAACCAGCAGCACAAAATGTTGCTCTTGAAATGATTGCTCCTGCCTTAAAAGAAGATCGATCCATTTGAAGGGCTTAGCAAGAATGTTATTATTCCCTTTCCTACTGTAAACCTGAAGACATTTGTAGATGTTCAAGGCTTGGTGTGAGAAGCCTGCGGCAGTTGCAATTGCTGCCTTTTCAAGGCTTCGTGGCTGGCAATAACTTCCCTCTGATATAGTGCAAACAAAAATGTTCCACATTCAAAATGTTATGATGTTATGTACTGACGCGTGGCAGAGTTATAGGGCTGATTTCACTGCTACGTTGCCCATGCCAGCTACAAACAACACAGGCAAAGGTTTTCAAGAGGGAATACAAAGAAGAAACAGCTAAAAGCAGGTTTTTTGGGGTTTTTTAAGTTTGCAAGTGGTCTATTGATGTGGGTGAATGGTGATAACTTGTCCCGACATTTAGCATGTTAAGCTGGAGAGATCTATAATTGATAGATGGCTGCCTACATTTTACAGGGCCAAGGCCCATCACCACGTTGGAACTGACAGATGAGCATTCGGGCTGATCAAATGCTGATTGGTTTAAGCCCTATCAGTCATTCCACTTTCCAGTTGTTCTCTGCCTCTCATTGGACAAAGGACCCAAGGAAAAGGATCACAACTTAATGAACAAACAAGGCTCTACAAAAAAATGGAGGATCATTTCCAGTTTAATATTTCTATCATCATGTGTCCCTCATACAGGTGTATTTTAGCTATAAGGTCTGGGGACAATTTTCTTCCTCTACCTTCAGAAGACAGATGGCAGTCTGAAGTAAAATAAGTTCTCACCATTTTAGCTTTCAGTACTTCAAAATGCTGACCAGGTTAGACCCAAATTGTACATGATGTCTGTACTACCCACCATGTTGTGCAGTACGGGTATTCCTTGTTTAGCTACCACAACAGGGACTAGCAATTTGGTCATTAAGTGAAGTGGTCACTAAGTGAAACCACAACTGTGTTTATGATCTTACTTCAGCTTTCCTTTGCTTTACAGACCTGCAAAGGTTGTAATTGCAAGGTTTGGTTGTAAAGTTACTTTTTCATCATCATCATAACTGTAAACAGTCATTAAACAAGGCAGTCACTTAACGAGGACTATCTGTACAGTATAGCAAACATCCAGTCTTAGAGCATCAGGGAAAAGTAAAATATCTATCCAAGATCCAGAGATTTTGTCATACAAGCCTGAGGTATATGACAAATGCCTCCGTGAACCTGGAGCAGAAAGCAGCAAAGGAAATGTAAGAAAAGAAAACCAATTGAGGGTAGCTGAAGAGCACACTTTGAGCTGTTTTTGCAATCTACTATATCTGTAACTCTCACATTTGCACATATCTGCCACATATATAACTATAGGTATGTGCTCTAAATACATATACTGTATGTGTTAATTACAGGTATTCTTTTTAAAAATTGATTTTGAATGGTAGATTCTGGACCTTGTATGCATAGAAAAACAACAGATAAGTTCAGAGCACATGCAAATATTGTCCTAAAATTCAGCAGCTTGAATTAAGTCAATTACAATATAGTTCTAGAGAAATGTACTCAGGAAAAAAATCCACTGCGTTCAATGGGGATTCATAGGACTGCATCCAAAGTCTCACTTACAAAACTGGGTAGCAGACCTAGGTCATCAGATCCACTTCCTAACAAGAGGAATTTTCCAGCCCTCTTTTCTTAAAGCATGTGCCAACTCCCAATTAATTCGTAGCATATATTTATGCATGTAAAATAGGTACTTGTATATGCAAAGGATTCCCATTGCACCAAACGGGAATGCACATATTTTTGCAGCCACAACTTAGAAAGTCAGTTTTGAAAATTGGCTCTGTGTACCTGATATGTGTTTTGTGGTTCTGAGTTGTACAGTAGCACATGCTAACAAAAACCATGCCTTTCATACTCTGTCCCACTGCGTCGCTATGGTAAATGTAACAGTCCATATGGTATATGACATCAGCCAACATTTTCAGATGTCTCTCCAAAGAAGGTAGAAATAGAAGAGAGAGTAGAAGAACGAACAAGAAACACACTGCTACAGTTACGTTTGTAAGTACTGACAAAATAAGGAGGGAGATTGCTAATAGGAAACCTGAGGTATAGTAACTATGAGCCAACAGGAAGAAAGCACAAAAATGCAGTCAAAATTGGAAAGGGTATGTGCTGGTGTCTTGCCCTGCATGCAAGATAATATTAGAGTAACCCTTACCAAGTATCTCCAAGAGTGAGGAAGCCACTTGTGGTATTGTAGCAAAGAAATCTTAGCATCTTAGTATAAATTCACTGATTACGTATTTCTAGGTCTGCCTATACAAATGTAGGTGAATAGAGATTGATCTTGGACTCTGCATAGATTGACTTTTGTAGTTAGAAAGTAGTAGACAAAGGCTGGGGTCAATGGTGGCAGCAGTAAAAATTCTATCAGATCCTGATTTATTTACCTACAGTTTTCATGTTCTTTGGGGAGGGCACTACTTATCCTCTTGCAGTAATTTATAATTTGAATGACCCATAGATTTTTATCAGGTAACCACCACAGGATATGGGACAACTGCACCCACAAGCCAGTAGATTTTAAGACTGTAGTAGCAGTGACTCTCTGTTTGCAACCCAAATATATACCTGCTGATGTTGGGTGTGGTTGCATTAACATATGCTCAAGGCATTCAAATCAGATTTTATGAGACGTGTGAAGTTGAAAGGCAATGCCATGCTCCCAACCATGTAGAGATTCCTCTATGCCTACTTTCACAACTGTAAAATATCACTGATTAAGCAGATTAGATAAAATGTCTATTGGTGCCTTTTGTACAAAATTCTGAGGGGATGGAAATACCACTCAAGAAAATCATTATACCTGAATGGAAGTGGATAGATATTATTATCTAAAGAAAATATCCATCTTTTAGATGTCTAATTAGATCTAAATTACCTATCTGCATTTT
Source organism: Candoia aspera (assembly GCF_035149785.1). Taxonomy (NCBI): domain Eukaryota; kingdom Metazoa; phylum Chordata; class Lepidosauria; order Squamata; family Candoiidae; genus Candoia; species Candoia aspera. Next base: position 37,232,054 of record NC_086156.1, on the reverse strand, counting down.
TTGAAAATGTAATAGGTCCTCTAAACTTTCCTTTGAACTCTGGCTATGCTTTGCCAACCCTTGTTCAACTGTTTACTCTGACCCTTTGCCTGTTTTGCACCCCAAAATATTTGGCTGTCATCCTAACTGCCCTTTTTTTTCATGAATGAAAATTTGGTCACAGTCTTTAAAGCCATACTCCTCCTTCAGATGTCTTCTTAAAAGTCACCTTTTTCCACAATGCCTACAAAACACTTGACAATGGCTAGGCAGCTGGTGTGCTGTGATTGCTGCTTATTATGCTAATCAAAATCATCTCAGTGCTAACTTGCTTTTCCCCCATTATGTTTGTTGTATCCACCTGTTGTCTCTTGACATATATTTAGGGATTGTTTGAAACCCCACGGAAGTAAGCAAAAGATGCCAACAGTTTTGGATTGGGCTCTCAGATTGTAACTCCTGGGAGAAGGGGTTCATCTTCCTCTTTTCTTGGACAATTGATCTTTAAATGAGGCTCCCAACTATAATTCTCATTTTCATATGATCTGGACAATTTCTGCTTTCTCTTGGGCAAGGAATGATATACTATACTGCTTTATCAGGATTCTGAAATTTCAGTCTTGCTATTTTGGTGAAAGTTTTCATTTTTTATTTTTTTTTAAGCAAAACAAAGTTTTGGAAAAGCAGAAATCAGTATGAAACATGTATACATGTTATGATAAAACAGCACATATGCAACAGGAATGGCCACTTTTCTAGAAGCAAATTAACCATTCCTTCTCCAGATTGTGGTTTTCTTATGATTCTTTCCTTGTCTCTGAAACTCTGCTGTATCATTTTCCAATAATTCCCAGAGGAAATATGATTTCATAATTACCATAAACATGTTCTCTTCAACCTGAAGAATTTGCTTTGTTACACTCTTTATACTATGATTAATATGGTCTTGAAGCAGTAAAATCAATATTTAAAATTAAATTAATTACTTAAAACTAAAACAGTTCAAGTATTAAAAAGTATTTCCAGTGTAATTTTCAGAGTAGAAAAAAAAGCTATCCCCCTCAACTCAGATGGAGTGTATTCTAGGAAACTGGGATTGATGTAGGATTGGCTTAATCCCAAATTAACATGAGATAGTCCATGGCAATAGTAGATGAACCTCATCAGCTGAGCTCCGTGAGTGGGAAACATATGAAAAGAGGTGGTTTCAAGTAGCATACACCCAAGACATAGAGGCCTGTGAAGTTAATAACTAGAAATTTCTATTTCATACTAATTGGCAGCCAGTTCACTGCTTTCAACACAGATATTATGTGGCCTCCTGATTTCTTCTAGAGACAAACTTGGCTGCTGAATTCTATTTTAGTTGAAGTTCTGGGTCCTGACAAAAGCAATTCATTTAGAGCATGTTACCTGGAGGTTACTAGCACATATATTACTTTTTCACAGTCATTTTCTTCTTGTAAAAGGTGTTCCTGGTCATTGCCTCAAAAGAGATTTGGATTCAGAAATGTGCCCAAACTGCTTAATTACATCATCTAGGAGACTTAACTCAGGCCAGGTTGATCACATCTCTGAAAATGGGTATCTCTATCTTCTCTGGATTCATCTTCAATTTACTATCTCTCATCCTACATATTAGTGATTACTGGAAGCCATTGATAGGAGCTACACCATTACCTGAAGACATTACAGAGAAATAGATATCATCAACATAAAGGTAGCGCCTGATTCTAGATCTCTTAAGACTCTCTTTCGGAGGCTACGTGTACATATTGAAAGGCATGACAAATAGAATGGATGCCTAAGAAACACCATGGGACAGAGCTGATTTGAGGAACTGTCCATCTAAAATCTATCTGTGAAGTTGCACTGCAACCACATTTAAGCTGTAGCTCCTATCCCCATTTTCTTAGGCAATCCAAAAGGACATGGTGGTTAATGGTATCAGGAGTTGTGAAGAAATTAAGAAGCTCCAATAGATTCAGTAGGTTCCTCAGTTAATCATTGATCAGACCAAGCAAGAGAGTTTCAAGCAATGCAGCCTGAAACCAGTCTGTAAGAGATCAAATGTTAAATAGTGGTGCAAAGTTTTATTGTCAAGAAAGAGGGACTTTGATGTTTGATGAGTTATGATAAATGTCTCCTCTCTCCTAAATCTACAAAAAATATGCTTTTTTCCTTAGTAATCTGAGCTAATTGATATAGGTCAGAACAGAATTTAGAATTATCACCAGAGACAGGGCTAAAAGAAATCCTTCACAAGTTTCTATATGATTCTACTAAAAAGAGGCAGCAGCTCCTTTATTCAGTCAAAAATTTTCCCATGGGAAAATTTATATAATAAAAGAACATCAGGAACTTGCTTTAAAAGACAGCTCTCAGAGAGTTTAACAACTACATACAGGCATATCTCAGAGATATTGCAGGTTCGGTTCCAGACCACCGCAATAAAGCTAATATCACAATAAAGAGAGTCACACAAATGTTTTGGTTTCCCAGTGCATATAAAAGTTATGTTTACATATACTGTAGTCTATTAAGTGTGCAATAGCATTGTGTCTAAAAAAAACAATGTACATACCTTATTTTAAAAAACTTTATTGCTAAAAAATGCTAATCATCATCTGACCTTTCACCTTTGGAAAAATGGCACCCATAGACTTGCTCAATGCAGGGTTGCCACAAACCTTCAATTTGTAAAAAAAAAAAAATGCAATCACTGCAAAGTGCAATAAAGTGAAGCGGAATAAAATGAGGTATGCCTGTACATTATGGAAGCCATTTATACAAAAGTTCTCAAGGTAAGGAAAAGTTGCAGATGGAATTGACTGTATATAGACTATCCTTTTCTTTTAAAATTTATTTTTAAAAAGCCAAGAAACCAGGCTACTCCCCTAGTTGCATGAACAATAAGACAGAATGAGTATTTTCTGATTTTCACATCCTAAAGAGACTTCAGTGGCTGCAAGCTTTTTTTTTTACATAGAGAAGCATACAGTATAAAAATATAAGTCTGCTGTCCTTCTCCATTTATTATACATTTCCACACCAATACAACAGCCAAAAGGTTCACCAGCCTATATTGCTGACACCTACATAATGATCTGAGATCACACAACTCCCCTACTTAGTGGGGAACAGCATCTCTAGATGTACATTTTCCATAGGAAAAAGGAATGGGGGAGGCCATTTGAGGGAGAAATGATTAAGAAGCTATTCCTGTAAATGTAATGCTCTCCATGGCTCTTTTTTGTCAAAGGAGTCTTATCAAGACAAAGGGGAAGAAAGCGATGAAGGCTGATCACTTGAACGAAGACAAAATTCATTGGCTCCAACACTTCACAAATATCCAGTCTCTTTTTTGTAGCAGCCAGAAAAATCTAGGAGACCAGTTTACAACACCAACAAAACAAAGGCCAGGAAACCCACCAATGCTATTCACCTGTTCTTCATCTTGATGGTAGAATGGACTGGTCGTTTGAAAGCAATGTGCAGCTGTTTCCTTCTCTTTAAACGTTAAGCTATTTGCAATGCTGCTAAGAAAGGGAGAAATCATCTCAGGGCAGCTTCCCAAACTTGCTAAAAGAACAATAGTGAGCCAAGATTTAGAACACACACTTTTCTCCGTACTTGCTGCATTTAAAAACCCAAAACGTTTTATATATGTTTTCTTCTTACCCCTCAAAGCCTGAGTGTTTCTGGGAGAAAGGGAGGGAGGAGGTGACTCTTCCTCGAGAAAGAAGCTCCCCAAATATCATCAGCTTCGTTGAACTAATGAATAACAAGGCAGTGTAATTTCAGCTTTTCATACAGTCTGTTCTGAAAAGATTCAGAACTGTTCAGGACCTGCCGTGACGATCTGTCTCTTCCAGGTACAGCTTCAATGATTTTTATCTCAGTTTGGAACACAGAATGTGTTCTGATCCTAATGCTGATAAAAGCATAAAGGCTGATGCCATCTGCCATGGCAACTATCAAGATGGCAGCTGCTTTTCATCAGCTTTATCTGAACTTTGCATTAATGGGAATTCAGGCACAGTGCTTAAAAAAAAACAGACTGAGAAAGAGAGAAAGAGAACACTCACCCAAATAAAACTATATGTGCATGCGTTAGTCTACTCTTACCACCGTTATCTTTCCGGGATGGAGAACAGAAAAAGAGAAAGATCTCCTTGAGTTCTTTCTATTTATGCTTATTGATCAGACCTACACTCAGTTGTCCTTCATGTGGGAGCAGCACAGCTGTAACCCTAAAATGATTTGACTACAATCCCCACATCGGTGCAGCCACAGCAGCAAATAGGATCCAAATGTGCCATCTCTGAGGCAGTGCAATCAACAAAATAGCATGCCAATATTTGGAGCCCATAGCAGACAGCAAGAGAGACATTGTTTTCCAACCCTGCTTCTCTCTTTCTGTCTCTCGTAACGTAGCAATACTGAGGATGTTTTTCAGATGACACCAGACATGCACCATTTCCAGGTTTAAGATGCTCAGATATAACAATCAGCTGCAAAAAGGATGCAAATAACCGCCCAGTAGTTTCATGTTGCTAGATATAGAGTGCATAGAAGGTGTAAGAGGAAATAACATACCAGCATATTGGTATTGTTATTATTTTTGTTATATCATTCTTCTATTTTCATAATTGTTGCTCCATCCATGCTTTCTATTCTGAATGTGAACATTTTCTCTCTCTAAAAATATAAATAGATATCATAATGGGAGTTATCATCTGTTTATGCTATCAGTGCATGTTAGAGACTGAACAGAATTAAAGTAAAGTAGAAAGCAGTGATCCCAAATCACCAGAGGTGAAAATCTAAGGCACATCTGCTATGTTGCAACCTAATAGTATTTGCTACAGACAACTCATGAAGAGAGAATCAATCATAGAAGACATAATGCTACGGTTGTGCGGTGCTTCAGATATTATTTCAAAAAGGGGCTTTGGAGCATACAGGGAGTGTGAACGTAGCACCAGTGTTTTCCTGGGAAGAGAAGCAGCTGCTTTAAAGAGTTGCATAGAGTTCCTACATTTACAACGTTTTGGAAATGCAAAATGCCAAATTTTGCACACCCTAATGAATGCCAAAACACACAAAGGATGTTTCTTTAAACATGGCAGATCACATGAATATCTAGAGGTCAGAATGGCTATAGTATCTCTTCCTGTGTTACTTCAGAAAGTACATTTTGTCATATCTCCAGCTTGGTGTGATAACTGGAAAAACATTGCTAGCCTAGATCTATGAATCCAACCCACTCATGAAGCAAATGGGATGGCTAGCATTATCCTCTTGATTCAGAACTGTTGTGAGGAAAACAAAAGTCATTACTTGAAGGAAAAGCAGGATATAATAAATATCTGAACAATTTAAAAAAAATTTACGATGAAAATCTTGAAATGTGTCATGCATTTTCATGGCAGTCCTGCAATCAGTTGTTGTTTTTTCTTTCTTTGAGTCTGAGTTTTTTTTTCAGAATTATTATTATTAGATTTATGTATTTTCTTTATTTTGTAAAACTCAGAGTGGCATGCATAATGCTCCTGCCTCCTATTTTCCCCGCAACAACAACCCAATGAGGGGGCTTGGGGGCATGGCCCAAAATCATCCAGCCAGCTTTCATGCCTTGCCTAAGGGAGGCCTAGAGCTCCCAGTTTTTAGTCTAGTACCTTAACCACTACACCAAACTGGCTCTCAAACTGTGTTGACTGCTACCACCACTCAGCATTACTGCTGAAAGCCACCTCTGTTCACTTATAATTTTGCCCACTGGTAATTCTTTAGCCACTTGACAGGAATCCTATGATAATATTGAAAATTTGTGAAATATATCAGAGGTGAAGATGAATAAGTGGGTAATAACTTTTTTTCTTTCAGAAAAAAGATACTTAAGCATATGGTTTCAAAGTCTTAAGTCTCCTCAGAACGCTAACTTCTGCATGGAATCATTTCACCAACATTCTGTGCTTTTCAATATTACCGTAACCTTAAAGTTACTCAAGCTTTCTCTCCTTTCTCTTTCTTCCACAAATACATCAGTCCTCTTACAATTCTCGGGGCATGAACTCCTTTCTGTGTCTTACTCATTCCTAAGGCTTGTCAAACATTTTAACTTGTTTAAGAACAAGACTTCACTATCCACCCTCCTCAGACACAGAACATTTATCTTTTTCTTTTAGAACTTTTTTCTTCCTACTTGAGGGAACTTTCACATTAGCCATGGTTCCAGAGTGACTTGCCACAAGCTTTCCAACTGATTAACCTTTCATGCCTCTAACGCAGTGTTTCTTGACCTTGGCAACTTTATGACGTGTGGACTTCAACTCCCAGAATTCCCCAGCCAACAAGGGGAAACACTGCTCTAATGGCACAAGTGAGTTCCATACCCACACCAGTCGAATACCCTGATTCTCAACAGTGTTTTTACCCAGGGAATCAACCTCGTCAAATAAACTTTTTTACTTGCTTTTTGGAGAGATGTAGAACCTGAAGCTCCAAGATAGCATACAGCTCCCCCAAATCTTGGGTGCACCCTTCAGAGGCCTCCCAAACAGCAAACTTTAATATGAAATGAGAAGTAATAGTATTGGAGAGTAATTATACTAATTATTCCTCATTTTAATTAAACAGAAATAAATGAAATTTAAGTTTTTGTCCTGGTCTCAGCCATTATTTTTTGGAATGTAGCAGATACTACTCATGGGTCACTGCAGATCCTGGAAAATGCTGCACCAGCTTTTTGGGGTAACCATTTCTTCTTCTTTCTCTGTTGTTCATCTCCCCTCCCTTCCCTGGACAAACGCTGGGAGCACAAGATGTAAATGACAGCAAATACAGGAAAAAGCATGCAACGGTAAAGGAAGAAAAGCAGGCTAGACTGCTATGTGGAATAAATCAGCTCTATGAAAGCCACTTTCACAGATGTGAAAATATAGTTTCATATTTCTAAGGTTTGACAGAAATCTGCTGACCCACATCTGGTCTGGATTCATTATTTTCATGGGCGGCGATATCGTTGGTGTTAAGAATGAAATGTCCATGCTAAAATATTCCTGCTCCTCCTTAGCATCTGCATCTGGGAAGGACACTAGAAGTAGCTGACTCTGCCATAAAGACTTGATTGTTGTATTTTTCATACTCATCATGGAGATGATTGTTTTCTTCCCTGCAATTTGCCATTGAAGTTATGCACTCATATTTATCTCTCTTTTTGTATTGTGAGCCAAATACAGGGAAGATCGCGTAGTGACCTTTGTTTTCGGTTGTTTAAAGTGATGAAGGGAGAAAATACACCCAAAGATTATTCAGAAGACTACACACTCTGTTTCTATTTCTGTTTCTGAGAAATGGCAAATCAGTTAGTGCTGTACCGAAAATTTCTTCTGCAATTTTTTTAAACTAACAATCTGATGGAAAAGAAATTATTTTTGACCTTTTTTGGGAAAATAAAAAACAAAATGCCGATGGGGTAAGGTGCAGGATTCTTGAATTTAACTAATTAACAAGATGTTTAAAGGATATATGACTGTCTTGTTTTCTACACTTCAGTTACACTCAAGAGAATTCCCTATTGGATTTTTTTCCAGATCAGGAAGAAGAAGAAAAAAAAGGCAGCCAAGGAAGGTTCAGAATAATGGAGCGACCAAACGCTATCACCCTAATAATGAGATGTTAAATCAGATGTCTCTTTCATAAAGTAAGATAATTGGAGAGATTATTAGTAATTTTGGTGTACTTGGTTCTTTATCTGGACCCTCCTGCAGAAATTCTAAATAAGAGGAATCCCAAATATACAAAAGACCTAAGAACTTTCCTCTGTATTGATGGGTTAATGCTTGTCATTACTCTTGTTCCCTGTCTTTGAGGACTTGTTGCAAAACTAAGGCAAGGTTTTGTCACTTCCACTGAGTAGACTATGCATGTAAATTGTGATATCCAAACAGCAATCTGGAAGAGATCCCATTAAGGGTGGCTAATCAATCCCAGCATGAGTAGATTTTGACAGAAAGTCATATTGACATAAGATTCAGAAACCAGAATGGGATCAGAAGAATCACTTGGGCTTGTTGCTGTCTTATTTTATAGATGATGCAAGGAACCTGCTTTATTAGAGGAAATTTACACATTAGGACTAATGGCCATCTGTACTCAGAGTATCTACTCCTAGAGTTTGAGGACATCCAGGGGAGAACAATAATTCAGTCACCTGGCAGTTCTCCAGGATTATAAACAGACTCGCTTTTTTTATTCTGAAGCAACTGAGGGTAATCTTGTTCAGACACTGGCAACTCAATAAATTTGTAATGATCATTGTTCCCACTATGGGAGTGAGTTATTCTTAAGAGGTATAGCTGTCTCTCAGATATAGGGCTACTGGACTGAATGCCTGTATTTCTTGAGTTGTAGTTTATGGGTGTAAGTAGCCACCGCTGTTGAACATGCACTGTGCACCAGTGTCTTCTGGAGATGAGTCTGTTTCCAATTTAAAATATCTCCATCGTGACCAATATAAACTTGCATATCCTTGGAGATTGGATGCCTTGAATGGCTTTACTGGGGTTATCCTCCATCTGATTTCTTCATATAATTAATTGAATATGGACAGTTGGAGCTTCTGTTTGGCACAATCAAATTGCTATAGGAACATGTGCCAGGCCTAGCATGGTATACTGCCATTGCCCATGGGCTAACTGTGTGGCGCAGAGTGGTAGGCGGCACTATTGCAACCGAAACTCTCCCCACAACCCGAGTTGGATCCCAGCAGAAGCTGGATTCTCAGGTAGCCGGCTCAGGTCGACTCAGCCTTCCATCCTTCCCAGGTCGGTAAAATGAGTACCCAGCTTGCTGGGGAAGGTGACAACTGCAGAAGGCAATGGCAAACCACCCCGCTATAGTGCCAAGAAAATATTGCAAAAGCGGCGTCCCCCCAAAGGGTCAGATGTGACTCGGTGCTTGACCTTTCACCTTTCACCTCACATGGGCTACCATCTTAATGAAAACCTTGAATGCCCAAGAACATCATTTAGTATTTTCTCCACTAATATTAGACCACATCACTGTTATTAATCATGTTACCAGTTTACTAACTTCTGCCTTTCTTCTAGTTTAAATCTGCTTAGGCCTTTTCCTGAGTTGATATGAATCTGTGCTGTTACAGGCATGAATCTGCTGAAGAGCCTTTTTAGAAAGTCATATGGATAAGGGTAAAATGAAATCCCTTGTGGATAAATGTGCATGATCAAGGCAAACTAGAACCTTGGTTAAAAAAAAAAAAGATCCAGTTGATTCCCTGCTTAGGCTCATCATAGAACTTTCTGTTCATAAAGCCACAAATCCCAGCAAATCACTTTTGTTGATGGACTTGTTAATAGATTTAAAAATTGGCCTGGGAATTTCCATCCCAGAGTGTCTTTTTTATATCCCATGATTCCCATTTAAGATTTTAAGTTGTTTGCATATTCCCATGATAGCCATGGAGCTTTTTTTGCCAATAGCAGAAATGATTGAATACCAGTTGGCTCATTGAGGAGCAAAGTACAAGTTGTAAATACAGAAGAGATAATCATATTTAAGCTGCATGATATATCTGGCACTTTAGGAAATTGTACACAGCCATCTACAATCAAATATCCTCCTTGAAACTGAGAAGAAGCTCTTAAGGGCAACCAGAAAGATGGAGCTGGACAAGTTAAATTGAACAATTTAGAATGCCAGCTGACATAAACCATTTCTGTCACAGAGATGTATTACCAAATGTCTAGATCAGTGTTTCTCAACCTGGGCCACTTTAAAATGCATGAACTTCAACTCTCAGAATTCCCCAGCCAGCCTTGCTGGCTGAGGAATTCTGGGAGTTGAAGTCCATGCATTTTAAAGTGGCCCAGGTTGAGAAACACTGTTCTAAATCATGGAAACCACAGCAATTGAGATCCAAGAAATGAGGCATGCGAAGGAGAGGGGACTCTCGAACCCCTGAGAGACTAAGAGTGGTGGAAGCCAAAATAGAATTGATAGAGTACATGTTGAAAAACCTGTCTTTGTCACTGGAGGGGCAGGGGAGACATGGAGGAGATCCCAGCTTCCCGCGACCATCCCCCATCCTCCCATCCAGACCGCTGGTGGAGCGGGGCCGGAGACGGCTCTGGGATGACTCTCCACCCCGCAGAGCCTGGCCATCAGTATCCCCACCCCAAAAAGGGAAAGCTACTGTAACCTGGGGCCAAACCACTCAAGCGCCTGCTGGTTCCACTCCAACCGGAGGTGGAGTGAGAGACTTTTCTGTCAAATTTGATGGGGATCCAACAAAGTTATCTTTCTTTTTAACTAATGCTAAAAGTTATATGAGGCAGTTTGGGGCATGCTTCCCTTCCAAAGAGGCTAAAATAACCCCCATTGCCACCAAGTTGAAGTGTCGAGCGACTGACTGGTATGTTCAATTAAGTGATGCTGACTCCCCTGCACTTGATTATTTCGATGATTTCATGTGGGCATTAAAGCTGCATTTTGAAGATCCTCTGGCCAAGGCAAGAGCTAAGAAGGCGCTGAACGATCTTACCCAGGGCCAAATGTCAGTAGCTGATTACACCCTAGAGTTTAAAGCTCTGGCTGGGAAAATCACTGACTGGTCTGAGTCAACTCTAATAGAGCGTTTTAAAGAGGGACTCAACCAGGACGTCCTACGTTGGGCGTTGTGTAGAGATGACCCCGAGTCATTGTACGACTGGATCTGTCTGGCAGGAAAGGCTGAGCATGCTCAGCATACCTTCATGCAAACTAGAAAACCTGAAAAACTGCCTGCCACCATGAGGGGACCCCGAAGTGCTGTGACTGCTGCCTGGCCAAGCTATAGAGCCTGGGATGAGGAGAGAGATTGGCACTACGTGAGGGGTCAGTGTCTCCGATGAGGAAAGGAGGGGCATCGAGCAGCTGATTGCCCAAAAGCCAAGGCTGGAGATCGAGCAGGGAAGCTTCTGGCCAAATCGCCCCCCCCCCTTGTGGTGAATGACAGCAGCCAAAGGGATAGCCGATGCTAAAGAAGTAATCTACTTCTCAGGAGAGGCTAAAGACAACTCTAAGGAGCCGGCAGGAAACACCAGCCACCTGCCATGAAGGGTGCCAGCAGGCAGGTGGAAGAGGATGGGCGCAAAGATGCTATGGTGAGTGCTGACTGTCCCACTTTAGCAGTAAAAGTGAAATTGGGTTCCCGCACAACAACTACAGAGGTATGGGCTTTAGTTGACTCTGGGTGTTCCAGGTGTTTAATTCACCCTGATCTGGTTGCTGCTTTGGAACTGCCTAGTTTCCCCCTCCAGCATCCTTTGATCTTCACACAGTTGGATGGTTCAACAGTGGGGGGAGTGGGGGTGGCAACCCATTTCACTGGAACTGTAGCAATGCAAATGGGCAGCCACCGTGAGACTTTGAAATTCGTTGTAGCACCTGTTGGCAATCCCTTGGTAATCCTGGGGATCCCCTGGTTGACCTATCGAAGCCCCTATAAAAACTGGGAGCACAGAACTGTGACTTTTAAATATGGATTTTACCAAGCTCCTACAGCGGAGATAGTTGCACATGCGGGGGTTGGAAGGGCAGCGATCGCCACGCCGTGCCCTGACTTGCCACATTTAGAAGGCTTGCCTGCTCAATACCAAGAATTTGCAGACATACTTGGGGAGATGGAAGCAGATCAGGTACCCCCCCCCCCACCGGAAAACTGACTGTGCAATAGAGTTGGTCCCCAATGCTCAATTGCCCAAGCCAAAAATTTATCCGATGACTCAGAAGGAGCTCGAGGCATTATGGGACTTCATTGATAAAAATCTGTCAAGGGGGTTTATTGAACCTGCTAATTCCCCAGTTGGGGCTCCTGTGTTATTCCGGGAAAGGAAGATGGCATGCTTCGACTCTGTACGGACTATCGAGGGTTAAATTCCATCTCTATTGTCAACAAGTACCCTCTGCCCCTCATGAAAGACATGTTAGCTCATTTGTCAAAGGGCAAGATTTTCTCCAAGCTCGATCTTCGTGAAGCCTACTTCCGCTTTCGCATAAAAGCTGGGGATGAGTGGAAAACTGCTTTTAATTGCCTACTAGGATCATTTCAGTACTCCCTTTTCGGTTGGCAGGGGCGCCTGGAGTCTTCATGCAATTGATTAATGAAGTATTACATGATCATTTGTTTAAAGGGGTCCTGGTTTATTTAGATGATGTTCTCATTTACACTGAAACTGAGGAGGAACACGAACACCTCCTCAGACAGGTGTTACGCAAACTTAGAGATGCCAAACTCTATGCCAAACTTTCCAAATATGAGTTTCACAAAACCCAACTTGACTATCTGGGCTATTGAGTGTCCGACCGGGGTATAGAAATGGACCCTGCAAAAATTCAGGCAATTCAAAGTTGGGAACATCCCAGCACCCGGAGGCAATTACAAAGTTTCCTTGTTGTTGTTGTTTATTCATTTAGTTGCTTCCAACTCTTTGTGACTTCATGGACCAGCCCACGCCAGACCTTCCTGTCGGTCGTCAACACCCCCAGCTCCCCCAGGGACAAGTCTGTCACCTCTAGAATATCATCCATCCACCTTGCCCTTGGTCGGCCCCTCTTCCTTTTGCCTTCCACTCTCCCTAGCATCAGCATCTTCTCCAGGGTGTCCTGTCTTCTCATTATGTGGCCAAAGTGTTTCGGTTTTGCCTTTAATATCATTCCCTCAAGTGAGCAGTCTGGCTTTATTTCCTGGAGTATGGACTGGTTTGATCTTCTTGCAGTCCAAGGCACTCTCAGAACCACAGTTTCCTCCAACACCACAGTTCCAAAGCATCGATCTTCCTTCTCTCAGCCTTCCTTATGGTCCAGCTCTCACAGCCATATGTTACTACAGGGAACACCATTGCTTTAACTATGCAGGCCTTTGTTGTCAGTGTGATGTCTCTGCTCTTAACTATTTTATCGAGATTTGTCATTGCTCTTCTCCCAAGGATTAAGCGTCTTCTGATTTCCTGACTGCAGTCAGCATCTGCAGTAATCTTCGCACCTAGAAATACAGTCTTTCACTGCTTCTACATTTTCTCCCTCTATTTGCCAGTTATCAATCAAGCTGATTGCCATAATCTTGGTTTTTTTCAGGTTTAGCTGCAAGCCAGCTTTTGCACTTTCTTCTTTCACCTTCATCATAAGGCTCCTCAGTTCCTCTTCGCTTTCAGCCATCAAAGTGGTATCATCTGCATATCTGAGATTGTTAATGTTTCTTCCAGCGATTTTAACTCCAGCCTTGGATTCCTCAAGCCCAGCTTGTTGCATGATGTGTTCTGCATACAAGTTGAATAGGTAGGGTGAGAGTATACAGCCCTGCAGTACTCCTTTCCCAATCTTAAACCAGTCCATTGTTCCGTGGTCTGTTCTTACTGTTGCTACTTGGTCGTTATACAGATTCTTCAGGAGCCATACAAGATGACTTGGTATCCCCATACCACTAAGAATTTGCCACAATTTGTTCTGGTCCACACAGTCAAAGGCTTTAGAATAGTCAATAAAACAGAAATAGATGTTTTTCTGAAACTCCCTGGCTTTTTCCATTATCCATCGGATATTGGCAATTTGGTCCCTAGTTCCTCTGCCTTGTCTAAACCCAGCTTGTACATCTGGCAATTCTCGCTCCATGAATTGCTGAAGTCTACCTTGCAGGATCTTGAGCATTACCTTACTGGCATGTGAAATGAGTGCCACTGTTTGATAGTTTGAACATTCTTTCGTGTTCCCCTTTTTTGGTATGGGGATATAAGTTGATTTTTTCCAGTCTGATGGCCATTCTTGTGTTTTCCAAATTTGCTGGCATATAGCATGCATTACCTTGACAGCATCATCTTGCAAGATTTCGAACAGCTCAGCTGGGATGCCGTCGTCTCCTGTTGCCTTGTTATTAGCAATGCTTCTTAAGGCCCATTCAACCTCACTCTTCAGGATGTCTGGCTCTAGCTCACTGACCACACGGTCAAAGCTATCCCCAATATTGTTATCCTTCCTATACAGGTCTTCTGTATATTCTTGCCACCTTTTCTTGATCTCTTCTTCTTCTGTTAGGTCCTTGCCATCTTTGTTTTGGATCATACCCATTTTGGCCTGGAATTTACCTCCGATGTTTCTAATTTTCTGGAAGAGGTCTCTTGTCCTTCCTATTCTATTGTCTTCTTCCACTTCTGCGCATTGCTTGTTTAAAAATAATTCCTTATCTCTTCTGGCTAAGCTCTGGAATTTTGCATTTAATTGGGCATATCTCCCCCTATCACTGTTGCCTTTTGCTTTCCTTCTTTCTTGGGCTACTTCTAGTGTCTCAGCAGACAGCCATTTTGCCTTCTTGGTTTTCTCTTTCTTTGGGATGCATTTTGTTGCTGCCTCCTGAACAATGTTGCGAACTTCTGTCCATAGTTCTTCCGGGACCCTATCTACTAAGTCCAGTCCCTTAAATCTATTCTTCACCTCCACTGCATATTCCTTAGGAATATTAGTGAGCTCATATCTAGCTGATCTGTGGGTCTTCCCTAATCTCTTGAGTCTGATTCTAAATTGTGCAAGAAGTTTGTGATCTGAACTAAAGTCAGCTCCAGGTCTTGTTTTTACCGACTGTATAGATGTCCGCCACCTTTGGCTGCAAAGGATGTAGTCAATCTGATTTCGGTGTTCTCCATCTGGTGAAGCCTATATATAAAGCCGTCTCTTAGGTTGTTGGAAGAGAGTGTTTGTTATGCAGAGTGAGTTGTCTTGGCAAAATTCTATCAGCCTATGTCCTGCTTTGTTTTGTTCATCCAGGCCATGCTTACCTGTAATTCCAGGTGTCATTTGACTGCCCACCTTAGCATTCCAGTCTCCCATGATGAAAATAACATCTCTTTTAGGCGTGTTGTCCAGTAAGTGCTGCAGATCCTCATAGAACTGCTCTACTTCAGCTTCTTCAGCATCTGTGGTTGGGGCATATATTTGGATCACTGTGATGTTAGATGGCTTGCCCTGAATTCGAATTGAGATCATTCTATCATTTTTTGGATTGTATCCAAGCACTGCTTTAGCCACTTTACTATTAATTATGAAGGCTACTCCATTTCTTCTGTGGTCCTCTTGTCCACAGTAGTAGATCTGGTGGTCATTTGATGTGAAGTGGCCCATTCCAGTCCATTTCAGTTCACTGATGCCCAAAATGTCTATCTTTAATCTCGACATCTCACCAATAACCACATCCAATTTGCCCTGGCTCATAGATCTTACATTCCAGGTTCCAATGGTGTGTTGATCCTTAGAACATCGGATTCGCCATTCACCACCAGCACCGTCGGCCGCTAGCTGTCCTTTTGGCTTTGAGCTAGCTGCGTCATCACGTCTGGGGCTAGTTGAATGCATCCTCTGTTCCTCCCCAGTAGCATTTTGACCATCTTCTGACCTGGGGGTCTCATCTTCCAATGGTATACCGACATATCTCTGGTTGTACTGACCCATTTAGTTTTCACGGCAAGAATACTGGGGTGGGTTGCCATTACCTTCCCCAGGGATTGCATTTAGTCTGACCTCTCTGTCATGACCTTCCCATCTTGGGTGGCCCTTCACGGTTTAGCTCATGGCATCATTGAGGTGCTCAAGCTCCAGCACCACGACAAGGTAATGATCCTTTGCTGAAGAGTTTCCTAGGGTCCAGTAATTTCTATCGGCAATTTATCCAGGGGTTTGCTGAGATTGCTCTGCCCCTCACTGATTTACTCCATACCAAGGGCTTGGGGGAGACACACAAAGTAAAAAACCCTGGGGCAGTGCTGAATTGGACGCCTGAATGCCAGGCAGCATTTGAGAAATTAAAAACCCTTTTCACTGCTGAGCCTATTCTACAGCACCCTGATCCTGAACACCCCTTTGTGGTCCAAGTTGATGCTTCTGACTCTATTGGGGCTATTTTGTTACAAAGGGATTCAGAAAATTGCTTAAAATCCTGCGCTTATCTATCCAGGAAATTTTCTGAAACAGAATGCCGTTGGCATGTTTGGGAAAAGGAGGCATTTGCTGTAAAAGCAGCTTTAGAAACCTGGCGCCATCTCCTTGAAAGAGCTAAATGCCCTTTCGAGGTTTGGACTGATCACAGGAATTTGGAAGCCCTCTGCACCCCACGATGTCTCAGCCCTGAACAGATTCGATGGGCTCAGTTTTTCAGTCACTTTAACTTCCAGTTAAAATTTATTCCGGGAAAGAAAAATTTTCTGGCTGATGCTTTGTCACATTTACCTCAGGACCTTGACCAGGTGGCAGATGTGGTTGGGACTGTTCTCACTGAACCACAACTGGGCTTGGTTGCTGTCACTCGGAGCCAGACCCGTGCGGAGACAACCCTGCCCCCAGCCCAGTCTGGGAAGCAGAAAGTGCAAGTTCCTTGTCAGTCACAGAAGGACTTTCTCCAGGCACTGAAATCTGACACTTGGTTGCTAGCTAATAGAGACAATGTTTCTTTTGAAAACGGTCTGGCGTGAGTGGAACACCACCTTTATGTGCCTGAAACTTTAAGAGCTGATGTTTTGCAGCATTCCCATGATGATAAACTTGCTGGACACTTTGGTTTTGTCAAAACCTTGCATTTGGTTCACTGTCAATTTTGGTGGCCAACCTTAAGACGTGATGTAAAAGACTATGTTGCTTCCTGTCCTGTTTGTGCCATGTCAAAACAAAAAGGGGGGAAACCACAGGGGCTTCTACAGCCAGTAGCCAGCCCATCCCGCCCCTGGGATGAGATTTCTATCAATTTCATTGTGGACCTACCTCCCAGTCAGAAGAAAACTGTCATTTGGATTGTAAAGGATTTTTTCTCTAAACAAGCTCATTTCATTCCATGTGCATGCATCCTGTCAGCCCCGCAATTAGCGTGCCTATTTCTCCACCACATCTACCACCTCCACGGTAGCCCCTCCTGTTTAATTTCTAACCGCGGCACACAGTTTACTTTCCAATTTTGGAAATCATTTTTAAAATTGATTGGCACTAAACAAACACTGTCCACATTGTCCCATCCACAGACTGACGGTTCTACTGAGATTTTAAATGCCACTCTTGAACAGTTTCTTAGAGCATACATTAACTACCATAAGGATGATTGGGTGGAGTTGTTACCTTTTGCTGAAGTTGCTTACAACAATGCTGTGCATCAAAGTACCGGACAAACTCCTTTTCGCGTGTTTTCTGGTCACGACTTTGTTCCCATCCCTGAACTGCCACAGCCCCCTTCCCAAACATGTTCTGCATCTGACTGGGCTGTTAAACTGTCTGATTCCTGGCCAGTAATTCAACAAGCTTTGGCTGATGCCCAGGCTGCTTACAAGTCTCAAGCTGATAAGCATCGTTCTTTACAACACGACTTCAAAGTTGGGGATCAGGTGTATCTATCTACTAAATTTATCAAATCACCTCAACCCTCTAAAAAACTTGCTCCCAAATTCATTGGCCCTTTTCCTGTTGTTCATTTTGTCAATCCAGTCACTGTTAAATTGGAACTGCCTCACAATTTAAAAAGCTTGCACCCTGTTTTTCATTGCAGCTTGCTTAAGCCTGTGCACCACTCACCGAGTTGGCAACCTCAACCTCCTCCTCCTGCTCCAATTATGATTGATGGCCAACAACACTTTGAAGTCAAGGACATCGTTGATTCTCACAAGCTTTGAGGCACCCTGCAGTATCTGGTCTGATGGAAACACTTTCCTCATCCTGAATGGGTGTCTGCCCACCATGTTAACACTCCTGATTTAGTTAACCATTTCCACCTTGCTTATCCTTTGAAGCCTGCTGCTTAATGTATTCTTCATTTTGGGGGGGCAGTATGTCATGTTCACTGATTCAATGTAGTTTATACATCATAATGTTTCACATGCCATGGTGCTGATGCACGTTTCTGTTTGGGAGGGAGCTGCTGTGAGACCTTGTACCAAGCTCTGCATGTGAAATCAGTACAATGGAATGTGTTTGGCTTATTTTCTCTGTTCAAGGACTTTTCCCGCAGACCATCAGAAACCGTTAGGACCACCTGGGATTGTGAACTTGAGAAGATTGTACTGGGGGAGGGATTTCATTTGCACCGAGGGTTCTTAGTTTGCATTTGGCATGCTTTCATCATTCTCAGCTTTATCTGTGATCCTGAATACTATTCTTTAATAAATCAGATATCTTTGAATTCCCATGAGTCTGATGGTGTTTTAGAATAGGCAACCATTACTTAATGGAGTAATGTACTTAGTAAGGGCAGCCATATAAATTTAATAATAAATAAAATAATAAAAATGAATGTTGTATGAGAGGATTGTGACCTGCTTCTCCAGCATCTCTCTTGAACTAGTGTCTCCAGATGGATTGGACTGCAACACCATAATTCCCAGACCAGACAGAATGACCAAATGGTTTGTTAGCAAGGAATTATGGAAGTTATAAACCAATCTGTACAAACAACACCTAGCTAATAAAGGTTTTGTTGCAGATACTACAGAAAGCAGATAATCTTCTTCTCTACCACAATATGGAAAGAGTTTCTAGTGTCCCATATGGTAACCATGTAGCAGACAGATCAGCCTTGAGTCACACCACTTTTTTTTTCACAATAAAAAGAGAAGAATATTTAAAGTTCTCATTTAAGAAGTAGAAAACAAATGTAATTGATAAAGTTATGAAGAAAAACTTTAGACAAGGTTTCCAATACTACTCTGTATTTGTGAAAGGTCAGTTCACCTCTTCCTTTGAAAAAATGTTACATTAATGTTTAATGCATATAGTAAAAGATAGGTTATTAGGGAAGTGAGGAGAATGGAAGCATATATCACAGCTTAGATGTTCTGTTTGACACTATTCATGTGATTTAAATATATTGTCTCTTTACAATATAAAAAAATCAACAATATACTAAGATGCTGGTCCCATTAAATTCACTAGAATTTGTTTTTAAGGAAACATGTTTATGTATTTATTTGTGGGATGGGGGGATTTATATCCTCCCTTTCTTCTAGGAATAAAAGAGTCATATATATTATGTCTTCCATTTTTTCTCTACAATAGCATTTTTAAGGCAGTTTGGGCTGAAAGTGTCATGAGCACTGATGGTGAGCAGGAGGGGGCCCCTATCCAGGGGGGAAAACGCATGTGTAGTAGTGAGAAGTTAAACAGCCATTCAAAGAGACACAGAACAGACCCGCCTTGACTTTTGGGGTTTATCTGTATGGGTTTTCTCACGCTTCTTCAGTTCGGATTTTCTATCTAATGTAGCAGTAATAAAACACTAGAGACTTCTTCCTCGTCTCAGTGTGGTTTCCTGACTGTTAGGACATCAATCCTAACAAACTCCTACTCCCATTGAAAGAGGGAGGAACAAAGAAAAATAAAGGAGAGACATTTGGAAAATGTCTTCGGAAAACCAGGAAATTCGGCAAGCCATCCAACAACTCGCAGCAGCCCTGCAACAACACCAACAACAAGTAGATCTCCAGATCAACACATTACAAGCAGCTATGCTACAGCAGTTACAACAACCAGCCTCGGTTAACCCACAACCAGTACCAGCAGCAGCAGCAGCAGCTCCACCAGTAGTCTTGAGATCCCTGGGCAGTTTACCAGAGAAGTTTGGAGGAGAAGCAGGACAGTTGAGAACCTTTCTCACACAGTGCACAATGTTTTTCGACAGCAGACTGGCAGAGTTTCCCACAGACAGAACCAGAGTCACCTTCATTCTAAGTCTGCTAAAGGGCCCAGCAGCCAAATGGGCTATTCCCATGGTGGAGAATATTCGACCCAATTCTCAATGACTACCAGAATTTTCTGGCAGGGTTCCGAGCACACTTTGACGACCTGATCAGAGAGGTCACTGCCAGCTGGGAAATTCAGAAACTCAAGCAAGGCAATGAGAGGGTAGGAATTTACATTGCTGATTTCAAGCTGTTAGCAGGAGATCTGGACTGGAATGAGAGTGCCTTGAAAGACCAATTCAAACAGGGGCTGGATGAGGAAATTAAAAATGAATTAATGCACCAGGGAACACCAGCTACCCTAGAAGGTTTATATCAGCTGTCTGTGGTCATAGACGCCAGGCTAGAAGAGCTCAGACAGATGCAGCCGGGGAGAGGCAGGGGCCTCAGAGCGCTTCCAGGATGTCCAGCTCTCTCTGCAGCATCTCTCTACTCAGGACCCGAGGAGCCAATGCAGATCAGGGTGAGCAGGAGGCTTACTTCCAAAGCTGAGAGACAGAGAAGGAGACAGAGAGCCCTCTGTTTCTACTGCAGAGTCCTGGGGTATATGATGAGAGCTTGCCCAGTGAAAAGCCAAGCAAATTCTGTAAGAGCCCCAGGGCAAGCAGCAGAACCAAGAGCCACCTCCACCTCGACTTCCAACCAGGAAAACTCTGTCGGTCTCCCTCCACAGAGCTGAGCAGGGAGACCATCAATCAATTCCCAGCTAAGGAATGCCAGCACCACAAGATTCAAGCTGCTCTTCTCTCTCCAGCAACCAATGCAGTCACGGAAGCAGGGGGGGTCCAGTTGCCAGCCAAGTATGCAGATTTCACAGATGTTTTCAGCAAACAAGAGGTCACAGCACTACCCTCCCCCCCATAGGGACTGTGGTTGCGCCATTGAGTTGATACCAGGAGCCAAGATTCCAGCAAGGAAACAATATCCCATGTCTCCCAAGGAACTAGCCACCTTAAAAGATTACTTGGATTCTAATCTCCAAAAGGGTTTCATCCGACCATCTACTTCCCCAGCGTCTGCTCCTACCTTCTTCGTACCAAAGAAGCCTGACCCGTTGGCACCGGCAACCCAGGAGGCACCCATGAGAGTGGTGCATGATTTCAGCTCCCTCAATAAAGTCACGGTCAAGGAAAATTACCCACTTCCCCTAATATCTGATCTGCTGGATCGCTTACAGAAAGCATGCATTTTTACTAGGTTGGAACTCAGGAATGCGTACAATCTGATTTGGATGAAAGAGGGGCATGAATATCTGACTGCCTTCGATACCAGGTTTGGTAAATTTGAGTACCTTGTTTTGCCCTTTGGCTTGACTAATGCAGGAGCCATATTTTCTTGATTTATGAATCAAATTTTCTCTGATTTACTAGATAAGTATCTGGTCACTTATCTAGATGACATATTAATATTCTCTGTGGATGCTACAACTCATGTAACCCATGTACGTAATGTCTTACAAAGACTGAGAGAGAACAAGCTGTTCGCCAAGCTAGAGAAGTGTGCCTTCGATTTAACTGAATTACATTTCCTGGGCTATAGAATATCAACAGAAGGCATATCCATGGATCCTTCAAAGGTCCAGGCAATTCTCTCTTGGCAACACCCCTGAAATGTGAAAGATGTACAAAAATTTCTAGGATTCTCCAATTTTTACATAAGATTTATAAATAAATTTAGTGACAGGACTAAACCCCTCACACAGCTTTTGAAGAAAGGATCAAAATTCATTTGGGGGGAGAGGGAGCAAGCAGCCTTCCAAGAATTTAAGCAACTCTTTGTATCTCAGCCGCTTTTAAAGCACCCTGATCCCACGAAGCAATTCATAAAGCATTCAGATGCTTCAGATTTTGCTATCGCTGCTGTTTTACTGCAATATAATGACAAAGAAAGGAAGACACTGCTTCCTTGTGCATTTTTCTCTCGCACGCTCTCACCAGCAGAGAGAAACTAAGATGTTTTTAACAAGGAGTTGCTGGCAAGTAAAGCAGCATTTAATGAGTGGAGAGACTGGCTAGAAGGTGCAACCTTTCCTGTGAAAGTTTGCACTGATCACAAGAATTTACAGCTTCTACAAAACACCAGATCCCTCACCCCATGCCAAATCAGATGGAGCCAGTTTTTCTCCCATTTCAATTTTGTTATTTCTTATGTTCCTGGGGCGCAGAACTGTTTGGCAGATCCGTTCAGGCAACCCCCGCTACTCACCAGGAGATCCAGGCTACTATATTACAACCTCACAACTTTGATCAGTCTATGAGGGGGAACCAGACAGAGATTTTAGCAGCAGGCAGACAAGCAGAGGACCTATTACAAGAGTCAGAGCTCAGCAACAACAGAACCCGTATGGCAGGGCCAGGATGGATGACCTCCAGAGGGGCCTGCAAGACACTGCCTCCCCATTCAATGTGGAAGCAGGAATCCCCTGGCATAGCGGGCGATTATACATTCCCCCCTCATTGAGGGAAGAAGTACTGAGACTTTGCCATGACCATCAAACGGCAGGCCATGGAA
Source organism: Candoia aspera (assembly GCF_035149785.1). Lineage (NCBI taxonomy): Eukaryota > Metazoa > Chordata > Lepidosauria > Squamata > Candoiidae > Candoia > Candoia aspera. The sequence continues at coordinate 37,209,804 of NC_086156.1, read as the reverse complement.
GTGTTTTCAAAACTCTCCATAGAGCTCTGAGAGACTACTGGTGGCCTAAGATGACTGCAGACATAAAGGGTTATGTTGCTTCTTGTCATACCTGTAGATGAGCCAAGCCTCTCCCAGGGAAGCCCACAGGACTCTTGCAACCCCTACCCACCCCCAGTAGACCTTGGGATACAATTTCCATGGATTTCATCACTGATTTACCCCCGGTCCAGGGGCTGACTTCCATACTAGTGGTGGTGGACCTTTTCACTAAAATGGTGCATTTTATTCCTTGCAAGGGCCTCCCATCTGCACAAGCCACAGCGCAGTTGTTTATGGACCATGTTTTTAGGTATAGAGGCATGATAAATCACTTGGTGAGTGACAGAGGCCCTCAGTTCACTTCCAGGTTCTGGAGGGCCCTTTTCCAGTCATTAGGGGTTCAGATCCACCTATCATCACCGCATCATCCAGCTAGTAACAGGCAAGCTGAGAAAATTAACCAATGGTTACAGCAGTATCTCAGGTGTTACACCACTTATCAGCAAGACAATTGGCCAGCCCTGCTCCCCATGGCAGAATTTACTTATAACAACTCTGTGTAATCCCCTACCAAGATGTCTCCTTTCCAAGCACTCTACGGGGTTAACCCTCGGGTGTTGCCCACCTCCTCCCAGCAGGGAACTGTTCCAGCCGCGGCTGATTTTCTGAAAGAGCAACAAGCCGCACAGGAGTTGTAAAGGAGCAGCTGAACAGGGCAAAGAGAGCTGCAGATGCTCACAGGGCAAAGAGAGCTGCAGATGCTAACCCTAACCCAACAAGAGAGCTGCAGATGCTCACAGACAAGAGGGGCCAGCGATTACAGTAGGAGACAAAGTATGGCTCTCTACCAAGTTTTTTACCTCTACCAGGCCCTCCAAGAAGTTGGACTCTAAGTCTGTGGGCCCTTTCACTGTGGTACAGCAGATAAATCCAGTGGCTTTTCGTTTACAGCTGCCAGCATCCATGAAAGTCCATCCAGTGTTTCACAGAGCCTTGCTAGCCAAAGACCCTCCCCCAAGTGCCTTATGATCGCAACTGCCCCCCCACCTCCAGTAATTGTGGAGGGGGAGGAGGAATATGAAGTCAAGGAGATTCTGGACTCTAGGAGGAGGGGAAGGGGCATCCAATATTTAATACACTGGAAAGGGTATCCTGAGGAAGAGCGCATGTGGGAAAATGCCAGAGATGTGCATGCACCAGCACTGGTTCAACGATTCCATCAGCTTTTCCCTCACAAACCCAAGCCTCACATGCTACCAGAGATTCCTCACTTGACTGAGCAAGCAGAGGAATCCCAAGCAGAGGAGTTCATAAGTTGGCAACCTCCACCCCCGCCTGAGGCTCTGAGGCCATTGACAGAGGAGGAGGGAGAGCCGCAGCCCTCCACCTCGGGCATGCATTTCCCAAGGGGGAGGGGGGAAGAATCTTCTAATTATCTAGCTATTTTCCAGCAGCAGCCACCTGGGCCAGAAGCATTATCAGACCTGGAGAGCAGCACTGATTCGTCCTTGGAGGAGTTTTCCTTTGAAGAATTTTCATCGTTGCCCAGTTCCCATGGGAGCTTGGAGGGGGAGATGGACTATCATGAGACTTTGGAGGGAGGGAGGAACTCTAGAGAGGAGGGGGCTGAAATGGAATGTAAATCTGGAGGGGAGGGTGATGTCATGAGTACTGATGGCGAGCAGGAGGGGGCCTCTATCCAGGGGGGAAAATGCATGCGTAGTAGTGAGGAGTTAAGCAGCCATTCAAAGAGACACAGAACAGACCCGCCTTAACCTTTGGGGTTTATCTGTCTGGGTTTTTCCCACGCTTCTTCAGTTTGTTAGGATTTTCTGTCCTATGTAGCAGTAATAAACACTAGAGACCTATTCCTCGTCTCAACGTGGTTTCCTGACTGTTAGGACAGAAAGAGAGTGAAAGGCTACAAAGTCACAAAGTAAACTATGGCTAAAAGTGGACTTAATATTCATACATGCAGAACTGTATTTGAATCTCATATTATCTCTCTTTCTCTTTCTAGTCTAGCTGTTAGTTTTGATTTCCCCAATAACCAGATTCTGTGTATAGATTACAAAATTAGTAATAATATTTTAACTTATTGAAAATATCATTAAAAACTCAAAAGGTTTAGAAACTATTAAAACAAGATGCACCTTATAAATTACACAGGAAGGATATGAAATATAAAACCCACTGCCCCTGTATAAAGCAGATACCTAAAATCAAACTGATCTCAAAACTGTTTAAATGCTTGAGAGAATGTGACTGGAAGGGATATTCCATAAGGGAGGTATGACTGAAAAAAAATGAGGAGGTACATAATGGAGGTGACACACTGCTAGATACTATGGCATTGTACTTCCCCCAGATGCTATAGTATTGTGCCAACATGTGTCCGTTGAGCTAACAGTGAATATTACATACTGTTGTAGGCACAACAGATTAATTACGCACAAAGGGTTTGAACCTCACGTATCTGGAGCTTTCTACTAGGCTTGATCTGAAAAGAAGCATATAAAGTGTGAATGAATAAACCAAATATAGATATCTTTATGGCCTAAGTTTAGTATTCCAGCTCAATAAAAGATTATTTTTTAGAAAAAAATGATTCCCCAAAATTTACAAAAGAAAGGACATATTCACATTTTGGCACAGAACATATGCAACTATTTTATATGGATTTTTGAGCACCCATTGTTTTATTTGTTATTGTTTCCAACAAGTGGGACTAGCAATAAAGATGTTGCCCTGGGAAGTGCAGCTGTTGCTCAAAGTTCCAGTTATTCCATTCCATTCTCAATTCTCACCAGCCATTCAACCATTCTTCTTCTCCTTCCTTCCTTCTTTCCTTCCTTCCATCTATCTATCCATGAGCAAAATTTACCCTTCTGCAGATCTCAAGGTTCCCATCAAGCCACCTTGCATTATTTTCCCTGCTTAAGCAACAGCACTCATAGTCCGACTATTAGGAAGAGCAGGAATGGTAGCCAAACATATGGCAACTATTTGTAGCTGTGGATAAAATTCTAAACCACCTAACAAATGAAATGGTTAGTTGTGCAAATAGAGCTCAGGAACAAAGGTCAATGGAAATTACTTTTTTGCTCCAGAAGAGGCTGATTAGGAGGCCACATTCTGAATACAGAGCATGGTGCAGATCACATTAATATGAAAAAGACATTACTGAAAGTGGGAAGGTACAAGAGAGGGCAACTGGAATGATGCAAGGAGTTAAGAATCTTAATTATTTAATATCACATGGAACATTTGCTCTACACTCTTTGATTTGGGAGAGATGAACACAAGAATTTAGAAGAAAATGGAGGGAGAAAAAGAGATTCAAAGGACCAATGTCAGCAAATATTCAATGGAAACTTTAAGTCAAACAAATTTTTGCTGTTAAATAGACTTGCACTGTTTAAAAAAGTAAATGTTGACTGTTTTAAAAAAAGCACAAGTAGAAATTAAGATGTTAATATTAACCAGTGGTTTAGAAACAAGCATGACTGTTTAGTAGAGTTTTGAAATTGGGAAGTCCTCTATGAAATGTATAGGATTTGCTAACCATATTAGAAGCTGGATCAGGACAGCAAGTTTCTAGAGGCCTGGTTAGACCAACAAAAGCAAAAGAAATGAGAGTCAATGCAATTCAGCAACTGCCTCACAATTACTATAGGTTACTGTAAATCAGTTTTGGCAATCATATGTCCAACCTTTTATATTATCCATACAGTGTGGTTTTGGAAGTAATATCTCCTCTACTTGGTCATTAAAACAGATAGCTCTGATTCTTGATATGGCTTATCTGAGCTACCAGATCTGGTTTGCAAAAATCTGGGAAACCACTAGATGGCAGTAAACAGGAAGAGAAAACTCTTAACTCTTTTCCACCATTTAGTGATCTTCTGGATTTTTGCAGCCCAACCCTTGTAATAAAGGGGTGGGGAAATTCCTATAAATTATGACTACGTTCACACATCATGCTAAGTCAAAATGCGTGTGTGTGTGTGTGTATTTGCATCATATTTGTATTAGATAAATATATAGAGAATTGTATTTGTTTCTTGTTGTAATGACACGTATTTTATATTTTTATTTTATTTATTTGTTATATTTTTCTTATTTTTTGTGCTATGTATAACATGTATCTTTGTGCATTTTTTGTTTTTTTTTCTTTTTCTGTCATTATTTTAAAAAAGCAATAAAAATACATTTTAAAAAATGCTAAGTCAGAATAAAGGTGTTCTTATTTGTGGATCATGGAAACCCAGCCAGCATGTTTTATAATCCGTGACTTACTGTATTTTATGAACTGAACCAGTTGAATTCTATTCAACAAACTTTCAATAACAATTGAAAAGTATTTGATCAAAGCTGCCAAAAGCACTGAAGTAGGAGAGACTGTTAGATGGAATAGAAAGGCAGACTTGATAGTTCTTGGTTCAGCCCAGAAACAGACTTTACATGGTAACACACCATATTGCATTCTTTAAAAATACATAACCTGCTCCAATATTTGCATGCAATTTTAATGGATCTTCTTGCTATTTAGGGATGAAATGAGAAAATATATTGTGTTAGAAAAAGATTTAAAAGTGTGTCACTAAACTGGAGGAAATGGACTTCTTTGTCCACCTCCCCATGGCAGTTCTCCCAGTCTCTTCTCTAGATGTTACAGAGAATCTGGAGACCTGGTTGAACTAGATATAGTCCAGGAAAAATAAATCTGTTGTGTAAAACTCAGTGGAGAAACCTTCCATGAATAGCTATCTTCTCTCAAAAGGTATCTCTGTCTAATTTGGACATATTTGCCCCTTCTTCTCTATGTAATATTTTCAGTGGGCTGGAAAGTATGCCATGGGGACTAGGGAGCAGGGAAGTCTGCTTTCATTGCCCCAGTTTCACCCACCTAAATCTGGATCTAACCCAACCTTTCAGCAGATCATTGTTATGATGAGCCTGATCTCTCACTCTCCTGACACAAGCAATCCCAGTTCAGCTAATAAAACTATCTGTTTGAGTAATGGAAGCAAGATACCAACTTGTTCTGTATTATTAATAATATTGTCAAAATCTTGTGTTGCCCTACTTTAAAATTATTCTGGCATATTAATATTGCACTGCATATGTGTCAAAGGGGAAAATCTCTGGTTTCCTCCAGGTCAATTAGTCTGCTGTTGTAATGGGCTGGTAATGGTGTCTCCACAGAGTTTTCTTTAAATTACTTTCTCTTCTCTCATCACCTCACAATTTAATGGTACAGGCACAGGATCCACATAGATATGCCTTGCAGTTATCATACATCATTGTGAAAGGGCTTTTCTGCTAAACAAACTTTTTTCCCCTCTGCCCTTTTAAAGCATCTAATATGAGGTCATCATTTCAGAGAAGAAAAACATCTTGTCAAGTTGGAAGTGAGGGGTTGTGGGGGGAAGAAAGAAGAACTTTGGGACATGCATCTCAACTGCTGTTGCAGAACTATTAAAGATACAGAGAGGTCTCAGGGTCACTTCTCACTTCTGAAACACATAAATGCAAGTTGAAATGCCATAAACTTTCTAAAAATATAAGGAATAACACTGCAGATGGGACAATTACATAAGCATCATTTTGTAAGGGAAATTCCTGATTCATCCCAGAAGTCTTACTGTTTTTCAACAGCAAGTCTTCCAGGAGTGGAATGAGTGTTATAGTTTTAGCCTTGTATGTTATCATATGCGGACAGCATCCAGAAGTGCATCTCTGTTATCAAAGTTAATGAATGGTATGGTCTTGTAAGTGATATGGTGCACCACTACACCACAGAATAGACAACTTCAAGGAAACAAAAATTTAAAATTCAATTAATTAAAGTATTACCCGAATGTATATGCCATTGTACCTGTGCATGTCGGTACAATGGATCATTGACAAAGATAATCAAGTCTTATCCTACTTGGCTTCCAGCAATATCAGGTCTAAGAAAAACCATGAAAAAAGCAGTTGAAAATGTAGTTGAAAATCAACTGAAAGGATTCAGAAGATGTTGAACATGCTGTTTCTGTGGTTGTTATCTTTACCATCAGCCAGATCTTGAGTGCACCTGCAGGTCCTTCTGTCACATTTCCCAAGTGTGGCTCCTGGGCCTCAACTGTAACATTAATTGTTGAGTATCATGCACACCACCACATATTTCATTAACACACGCTATCTTTTTGGATTTTAACAATAATCCATTTGGTGAGCCCATTTAACCTGAAACATTGGACACATTTATAAATAATCAAGAAAAAAGGAGAGAGGAACTTTATTTTAACTATGCTTCTCAGTCATCTATATAGTCATCTGAACCTGGGATAGGGATCCAAATGAAATCTGCATTTCTGAATTCTTTAATAGTACACCCTGTCAGACAGACAGCAATATTCATCTTTTTCCTAATCAAAAACCATTCTCAACATGGTTTGTGAGATCAAAAGAGTGCATGTTTCTGAAAATTCTACATAGAAAATGGTAATTTTTTTAAAAAAACGTTTATATCCAGGAATGTATACTTAAAAGCTAGTATCTAGTAAATTTATGTAACAAATAATAAGATCAAGGATACAGATATTAGAGATACAGTTATTAAAAAGATTCTTAGTCATTTATTATAATAATTCCATATATTTGGGGAAGATGTGTGTTAATATTACAAATGAAAAAAGATGCAGATTCTACACACAAACACACAGACACATGAAATGACTGACTGAATTTTGCCTACTAATATAGCAGGTTTTTTTTAAGTGGTTTTATAATCCAGACATTCCAGTCCCTGAGCTGGATGATGATATGATGGTACTGAGTCTTAGAGTTCATAGGAAAGAGGCAATTGATGGGTTAAGTGCTATTGGTAATAATCCAAGGGAGGGAGGAAGATACACATAGAAAACAGGGCAGGTTACTATATTCCCACAGATACTATAATTCAGTGACATGGCCTTGATGCATCCACAGTATTCTAATGGACCAATTCATGAAAGTCATGGATCAGTGGCTATTAGCATTCAGGGTAGTTTGACTGCTGCTGAAGGCCTTCTGCTGGGAGACTAGTGGGTTTTCTTGTGCAGTTGGTTGGCTGCTGAGAGTACAGATTGCTGGACTAAATGGGCCAGGGGACCGATCCAGCAAGGCAACACTTATGTTCTCATGTTCTTATGTTCCAAACAGTCTTTGTAGGTTTGATAGCAAAAGTTCCATTTTGGCATTCCTCAGGAGAAATGGCACAGTGTTGGCAACTGATTCCTCCATTGCTTGGTAAACAAATTGCACATCTTCATTGGTTTCATATCTATAATTTGCAAACCATGTAATATAAATATTCTGAAGAAATTAAAGAAATAAGATAATAAAAGCTTTTTAAAAGTCTGCTTTCTTAGAACAACACTGGCTGGTTGTGCTGGCACTCAGATTTAAGATACCGATTGATTGATATCTTTAATCTAATATCTGTTCATGGGGTGTCTGTTTTCTTTATTGTGGTGGCACCTGCCAGTGCCATTACAGTGGAAGGCTTACCGTATTTCTGTTATGAGTGCCAGTTTGGGGCTGGAACATCTCAGCAGGTTCGTACTGCTTTGGGCTAAAGACCAGCTTACGTTTTTATCAATCTACATGCATAAATTTTTTTAAAAAAAGAAGCATGGAAAAAAATCTACACTTTTATTGCTTCTTGAAACCAAAATGTTGAACAAATGACATAACAGAAAGCAGTAGAGAGAAATGTGTTATCTAATGCGGCATCTCTCACAAATTCATCTCAACTTAAATGCATCGTGTTTTTGCTCAAGAGCATATCATGTGAGCTGAGTCAAGGATAGCAGATCTTGCAATTGCTATCAACTGTGTGTGTGTGTGTGTTTTAGTCCCCAACATTCCATCACATTCCAACATGACCCAGGAGTAGAAAAAAGGAATAAATTCATTTCCTTTTAAAGAGCTGGAGTCATCAAATTTAGTTACAGCCTAGAGGCATGTACGTATGTTACTTTTACTTATTTTCTCAAGTTCATTCTTGGACAGCTCTCAGCAATGATGCTGCAAAGAGGCACAACTAGCCCAAGATGTTTTGCTGCCTAATCTTTGCTGCAAGATAGTCTCTCCTCCCATTCACCCAAGTGGATTGGCAATTTAAGCTTAATTGGGTGCTGTCAATATCACTCTGTCATTCCTAAAGCTCTAGTCTATGGGGTTGAAGTCAGACTGTTTGCCCAGGGCAGTTTGGTCCTCCAGTCAAGAGAAATGACAGAGGGGCTCAGGAGGAACAACCTTGCCTCACTATCTAATGGTAGGGCTCACCCTGCAGCGAGGTCAGAATATAGCCTTAATGCTAATATATGTTGTCTTTCTCTGCAAACAATATCAACAAGAAAAGCTACACTGCATTCAGTAAAAAGCTACTGTTGTCACGCTGATCAATTTATAGCTGCATTTTCTTTTAGAGTTTCTTATGACCAACAAATAGAACAAAAACTTGTGCTTTGTTGACTGCGCTGCATGTAATCTTAGTTTTCCTCCCCAACACAGTTGTCTATTATTGTTATGATTGTTGCATGCAAGTGGGCAGCCTTGAAAACTGCTCAAATAAATAAACAAACTTATGGCATACAGGCTTTCAAGTTGCCTAGAATTCCTCACCAGGCAATAAGTTGCAAAAAAGGGGGATTTTAAGCAAGAAAGCCCAAAAAATGAGGCAACCCAGGAGATCTGCAGTACAAAACCAATTGCAAAACTTTATGAACAATTTGTGAACAGGATGTAGAGTTAAGTGTTGTTGGTTTCAGATTACATCTAGTTTTTAGGGATGGACAAAATGGTTGCTTCTCCCAGTTGGAGATGTCCCTAAGGGGTGTAAAAACAAAAATCAACTATTTGATCATAGCCCTGAACAGCATGTGAAAAAAAAAGAGGGGGGCTTCAACCACTTGGTCACAGCCACCATCTTCCATCTTGATTTTTTTTTACTCCCCCCCTCCTCTGTAGACACCCCTGCTTCCAGATCTGGATAAATAAGATTATTGCCTCTCAAGTCTAGTTCTTGTTATGGCTGACAGGGAATCAGCATCATGTAGTTGGATGTACCAGTCTGCTGCTCTACCCTTGAGCTTGGTGGCAATTGCGTTAATTTTGGATTCCTCTGTGGGGAAGCATGCACCAAATTCTCTCATATAACTCTTTGCATTGGTCAGAAAGAATGACAGCTTCGTCTGGTCTCCATTAAATTTTACTGAAAAGCCTCTTACTCCTCCCCTGGCTGGACCCGGTCCTGCAGCCGCCTGGGGGCCGTCACTCCAAGTGATGGAAGGTCTGGTTCTGCATGGCAGGGATACAGAAGGCTGGGCTCTGTGCGGCGAGGACCCATCCCTGGTAGGTTTCCCTAGAGGTATGGGAGAAGGCTGCTGATGGGTATCCTCCCCTAGTCTGCCCTGGCTCTCCATCGACATGGACAGGTTCTTTAACAAACTCTCCAGGGATTCCATTTTTGCTTCCAGCACTCGCAACCACTGGGGGTGTTGGAGAATCCCCTCTCACCTGCCCTCCTGGTGTCCTATCTGTCAACATCGTGGTGGATTCCTTCTCCGGTGTCAGCAGGACTCAGTATTTCCAGGATGTCCCTGATGTCCCCAGCTGCAGGTCATCCACCTCATCCAAGATAATTAGCTCACTAGTGGACTCCACGGGTGCTGGTCCTCCTCTAGACACCCCACTGCTTTTGGACTCCCCTGAGTCCGATGCTGTATCCAACTACTCATGTGGAGGATTCAGGGCACCAGACGGCTCCGGGGAAGTGTCTTGCTGTTCACACCCAGTTCCAGGTTCAGGAGCTGAGCTGGTGGGCTCCTCGGGTCCTTCGGTGCTCCTTTGCAATTCAGCCATTGTTAATTATAATGCCTCACAAGAAGTGGTTCTTGGTAGGAGCTAACAGTTTTAGGATTCTCAGTTTTATGTAATGATTGCCTATTCAAAATCACCATCAGACTCACACAAGGCTTTCATGGATATCTGATTTAATAATGAATAGTATGCAGGATCACAAGCAAAGCTGAGAATAGTGAAAGCGCGGGATGTCTCCCAATAAAACCCCAAGCAACTCCCAGTCCCTCCCCCCAAAGTCAGTACAATCCCATGCCCACAGGTGCCCCTAACGGTTCCTGCCGGTCTGCGGGAAAAGTCCTAGACAAGGTGAGATAACCCAAAGATGCATTCCTCATTCTTCACTCCTCGCATCACAGCCTGGTACAAGGAACAGGAGCAGCCCCCTCCCGTACAGCAACTCATGTCAGCCCCATGGCATGGGAACCTGTTACGATGTTTTCCAGGAAATTGGATTAGGGACCATGACACTCATATCAACTACAGAATTATAATGCATTTTGATAGCATTGTGCAAGAAAAAAAGAACAAGGATTATTCTATACATGTATTAACAGTCTCCATGTTATGAATGGTTCTAAGGTTAAGGAACTTAAACATCTGAAACTTATTTCCAAGTGTCCATTCAATAGCTGAAGCAAAAATAAAAGTAGGAAAAAGTACAAGATTATAGTTATTCAGAAGTCAATTCCATTAAGTTCAAAAATTGGATGAACATAGGATTGTTGCCTTCAGCTATAGAGAAAAACAGAAAGAAACTCCATAGAACTTACTTTGAGTTCATTTCACCTATCTCTAATTAATGGCTTCCTGGTGTTTTATAGAATAATTTTTACTCTTCAGAGCAAATACGATATTGACTGGAATTATGATGTTCAGGTTGTATAATTTTTTTCTACCCACTATTAATAGGCACACATGACCTCAGTCATGGATGAATACACACTAGCCCTAATTAAAGCAGACCAAATCTCTAAATCACACTCTATTTTTCTTCCCCATTCCTATTATGTAGCTTATTGAGTTGTTCTTTGATTTATTCAGTATGGCTGTGATCTTGTATTGTTACTCAATTGCCTTGGCTTGCCTATATATATTGTAATTGTTGCAGACCCACTGCAGTTAGTTCCTCAGGTTTCAGTAAAGGAAGCAGTGGAAAAAGCTAATGCTAGGGTCTTTTGTTTGATCAGTAGAAAAGACACAAGGTATTATTTCTGAATGGTATACATTATCTGTCACCACACAAGACATTCTTGCACAAATGCCAATTTTCATATCAAAATTAATATTGGATTTTTAGCACTTTGAAAGTAGTGGTAATCAACTACAAGTCACTCAAGTTTCCATTATTTTTCAAATAGTTATCAGTAACAGACATATAAAATAGGGGGAACAACTACTTTAAGGCCAATGTCATGTATAAAAACAATCATTTTTCATTATATCAAACATTCGTCTGCTCCAGTTTTTGTATTCAGCAATAACCAAATTTTCCTAGCAAGCCCACAATAAGAGCATGATGCTGCCAGCCATCCCTTTTGTTTACCCAGCCTCCAATGATCAAATAGTGTGAGATGACCTCCCAAGGTAAGCTAGAACAAAAAGATCTTCAGAAGCTCTCCTCTTGCCTGTAACTGCAGCAGCAGAGAATGTGGATCCTTCCTGCCCTTGTTTTTCTCATGGCTTACAACAGCTATCTAGATATATAAATATACTACACAAGTTTGTCTCATCCATTTGTGTGAATCTAGGTTCAGATGGTGTTTGTTCATGCTGTCCATTTTGTTGGTCCTCTTCCTGCTATTAGGAAGGAAGGTGATCTGTGGAAACAAAGGGAAAGATAAACAGTGCTTATTCAGGAATTCGGTGTCTTAACCAGTCACCGTGATGGAAGGAATACCATCCCAGGAGGAAAAAATGGAGGTGAAATTCAGTAAGTTTACTCTTTAATATGATTTTTCCAAATTCAGATTTCCCAAACCAATACATGAAGCAAATGTGGTTATCTTTCTCCAAATTTTATATTACAGTTCTTTGATTTAAAAAAGATACACCATACCTCTATTAAGGGAAGGTGCACACAAAAATAATACATGAATGCTAAGTGCATGTTATTGGGGAAATGGTTGTAAAGTGAGTATGTTAAAACAAGTAGCCTCAAAAACCTGACCATTGTGTGTGGGTCGGTATGTCTGTGTGTGTGTGTGTGTGTGTGTGTGTGTGTGAACTTTTCTAATGCAGAAAGGAGATAAAATGAGCATAAGGTTTTAAAAAATAAAAATTGAAAGGAAGAAGCACATGTCTGACATTTGGACTGTGGATGCACTCCAGAACCAGAAAGGGTGAGAAACCACTGAGGAATCTGAAAATATATAAGAGAAATAATACAACTTTTCAGAAAATATTATAGCAGTAAGGCAGCTGGGCTTATTCCTTCTGTCACAAGGGCACGAAAGGTTAGGGTTAGGGGTTTTTCTTCCTCTGGAGTTACAGGTTAAAAAATGGTGTCTGAGGATCTCTTCATTCTCCCATATTCCCATGGGAAAAATCTCATGTTATTACAGAAGCTCATTAATCAGTTCTGAATCTAATAGGAAACCAAAGACTTGAGATATTTCCCAGTGAATCTGTTGTCCAGTTCCAAAATTACTGACCTGTAAAACATCATAACTCATTCTCAGGTTTACCATTACTATATTCCAATTTCCTTGAATCTTATTAAGTTATACCCTATGTGGAGAAAGTCAAAATATTTCTCCATATCTTATAATGCTAAAGCTTGAGCATCCAGGGAAATATATCTTCCGTAGACGTAGGATAGACAAACAAAAACACTTGACTTAGTGCAAGGTTTGTTTTGTTTTGTTTAGCATGCACCCACACAGTTTGGAAATGGACATGACTTCAGATGATTTTAAAAAGAGATTTGGAAAATATTATGGAGGATGTAGCCTCAGAGCTCCTCAGATACTTTGTATTTTGACTCAGGATTTCCAGGCAGCTGATATTTGTGGGTTAGGAGGGAGAACAGAAGGCAAGACAATCCTGTTTGTCTGTTTTTCCCATAGCTATTATAGGAAATACAATGTTGACTTTACTACCATTTACTACCAATACTTTCCATTGTAAGCATAATAATCCTAAAACAGATGCACAAAATAGGATTAAAACTCATAAAACTATAAGATTACAACTTCTTAAATCAGAACAATAAGAACAACAGAAATAACTGCACTGATTCAATTAAAAATCTGAGAGAACCAAGAGGTTTTCTCATAGTGCTGAAAATTTAACAAAGCTTGGCACCTTCTTAATTGTACAACATAGTGAATGCCACACCATGAAACAGACTGATCTTATGTTCTTCTGAACCTTACTTATATCTGAATCAGTACATAAAAAATGACTCATACTGAGCAAAGAATTTCTGATTCACATGTATATGGACCCAAGTTGGTTCCATTGCTTGTGGGACAGGGAAACAGGACAGGGAATGAAACCTGGAAATTTGAAGGGTAATCACATTCATACATGTCCATCACACTATTCTGTTTCAGGGTAAGCAATATCCTACAGAGGGCAGAAAAAGTATAATGAATAGTAAGCCAAAACAGTTAGAGCTGTAAAATAAGAAAAACAAAAGGAAAGATAGCTAAAGCTAGTTAATACCAGTATCAATCATTATACCTTTCCATATGTTTCTGTCCTTGCAAACTATCCCTTTCACCACATCCATTCACTGCTATATAAACAGCCTTTTCTTCTTCAAAATCCTCACCTCTCTTTCTGAGGATCTCATAAACTCCATGACTTTCTCTGTCTTCCCCTTCCTCTCAATTCATTCACTCTTTGTCATATATTTGTTTTGCAGTGTGATTCTCATTCATTCTGTGACTAAACCACTTATATGTACTTCTCTACTGGTCATTTACTCTTGTACTCAATCCCCATTCATTCAGCACCCATTCATTCTTAAGCCAACTTTACTACACACACTTAAGTACCCCATTCCCCCTGTATTTAACTTTTCTTGTTTCTCCTGATAGAGTATGCCCAACTTTCAGTTTGATACAGCCAATTGGGCAGAAGCATGAACCTATTCACAGCCATTTTTGCTTTCAACAAGCCATTCCTTGAAACAGATTACATTCTACCCTACCTTGCTGCCAACAGTTACACATCTTAAAGTTTCTCCATCTTCTTAGCTTTAGCAACATTGCACCAGGATACACAAATTCATCTAGCTGCTCTATTTTTTCGCCATTTACGTATAATTCCATTCTTTCTGCCAAACACAACTACTTTGGTCTTTGAAACATTAATGTTCAGATCCATATTCCTCTAGCTCACATTTGCTGCAAATCATTTGGATTCTCAGCCAACAACACAGCATCATCTGCATACAAAAGTGCACAGATAGTCACGTTCCCAACCAACACACTTCTCATGTCACCACAAATATTCCTTATACATTATCCATAAATACATTAAACAGCCAAGGAGCATTTCACATCCTTGTCTTACTTCATGCACAAGGTTACACTATTCACTAAGCATTCCATTTATTCTTGCACTTTCTTTATATCCTCATATACCATTCTTACACAGTCAGCAACCAACCTCCAACTCCACATTTGTCCAAAACATTCCATAATTTCAGCCTATTCACTTTATCATACGCTTTCTCCAAATCAACAAACCTACAATAAACTTTCTCCCTTACATTCTAATTACTACCAAGCTAGTTGGGTCAGATATAATATAAAACACTTCCACTTTCAGAAGAACTAATTGGAAGTTAGTCCTGTCCCAGTTAACAGGTTTTATCCTCTCTCAACATCCTTGCTTGCTAGGAGATATATTATCTGTTCCCTGTTTGTATGCTTTATATGTATACATATTAACTGCCATTTCTTTTTAAATACACGCAATCTAGACTCTAGCACAGAAATATTTTTATATTTCTCCTTTCCTCAAAGCTCAGCTAGTTTCATCACTGAAATCATTTTTTTAAAAAAAATGCAGTTCCATACTGTAGTAAACCTAAATGACAAAAATCATCAAGCATATGTTGCCTAAGCCATATAAATATGCATGTATGTTAAAGATGTGGCAGCAGACAGGTGCACAGGAAATCTTCATAAAGTTAACATTGACTGCAGTGGTAATAAACTGATGTTATCCATGGTTGGGGGTTTTTTGCAAACATTTTGCCATCACTATGTTCTAAGCAGCACCACTTGATGGCATCAAGCAGACATTTCTCTTCCTCTCTTTCTCTCTCTCTCCCAATAACAAAGTAAAGGGACTCTATTAAACTATAAATGCATTTTCATCTTGCAGCATTAACTGTGTTGTGTGTATCCCAAAGGTACCAAGCTAGTCAAAGCAAACAGCTGTGCCACCTACTTGCAACAGTTGTACACCCACCACAACACACCAGTGGGAGGAGCAGGTTAAAGAAAGCCATAAAGCCAATAGCGTACCTCGCTTAGCAGTTTTCCTCTTCGCTCCAGGGAAATTTCATCCCTTTCGAGAACAGGCATTGTCTGTGGATCTCATCTCACTGAGTATTCATTTTACAGCTCCTCTCCTATAAACCACCTACTGCATTTTTATGTGCCACAATCAAACACACCAACATAATGTTTCACAAATTAACGTCGAGCTAAATAAAAGGCAAACCCCCCCAACTTAGCCAGCAGGGTTTATGTTCTGCAAAAAGGACATTGTGTTATTGCTAAGTGAAGTTTCTTGCCATATCCTTGGAAAATATGCATTTGTTTTAGTAAGATGTATATGCACAAAAACTTACACATGAAAAAAATATGTTACAGATTGGTTGCAATGGTGCCAACAGAAATGCAGGAATTAATACAGCTGAACCATGTCCAGCTGGTGGATTTTTGACAAGGCAGTTAGGTAAACTCTGCAAACACAAGCACTGCCAACTATGTCTGACCCCAGCCCTACCTATGACATCTTAGCAGACAATGAGTTCCAGAAATTCACCCAGCAGAAATTAAATGATCCTACAAAAAGCAACTCACAGTTCAAAGGTATTGTTATTTCCAGTTCCCCCTGCCCTTGCTTTAGAACAGTGTTTCTCAACATTGGCAGCTTTAAGATGTGTGGACTTCAATTCCCAGAATTCTCTAGCCAGCATGCTGGCTGGAGATTTCTAGACGTTGAAGTCCACACATCTTAAAGTTGTCAAGGTTGAGAAACCCTGGTTTAGAGCATGGATGAACATTTATAACATTAGGGATGTGTGTGACTTTTGAATTCTCTTTTTGCAACTCTCAGAGTCTTTTCTAACTATTTAATTTTAGCACAAGGGAGGTAAAAATAGTACTTCCCTCTTTCTTGCCATTCTGAGATAGAAAAAACCATAGTGAGTCTATTATGCCAACCCTAAAGAATATTTAACAGCCCCATCCTCCTCTAAAGCCTGAAAGAACAACCCTGCTTTTCCACATGGGCAGGACACAGTTTCATTCCATGTCATCACTCCATCCATTGTGGACCTGCACTGGAAACTGTTCCCCCATAAGTTGCTCACTCCACTGAATATTCATCTATATCTGTAGGAATACTCTTATTTAGAGTAAAGAACATTCATACGAGCTTCAAGAACTAGAATGTGTTTCCTCCTGGATGGACATCCAGGTAACATCATGAGCATTTTCACCATGAGTAAACTAAGAAATTCAGTGTCACATTGGAATTGATTTATTATAACAATTATCTCAATTTTTAAAGCACCAGTCATTATGTAGGCAGAATGGCACCTTCCTGGATACAGTGGATCGGGGGGCTTGAGGAAAACCAAACATTTGAAGAAGTATAAAGAATTTGTTTTAAAAAATCTGTGATGGTCAGTTTTATCTCCCCTCATCATACCTATCTCTGCACAGGGAGCCTACGGTAGGGCAAATGCTCCTCAGCAGAACTTCACACCCTAAACAAGTAGGAGTGACAGAGCTGATGATAAAGTGCAGCAGAGAAGGAGCTAACTCACCTAGCCTGGCAAGTCATATGCTCTTATGTCTCCAATATCTTCATTTCCTCATCATTTCTAATATGGAACTGGCTCAGTGTAATCAGTAGGGCGGAAAATGTAAAGACATAGCAACACAGAATTTCTAATGTAAAGCTATTTCAAACGTTACATTTTTCAAACAGAAGGCCATTTTTTTCCTTCTGTCCATATTGTTTAGTAAAAGCCATCATATAAATAAACAGTGAATTCCACCATCCCTGTATACCCAGGTAAAAGGAATTGAATACTCACTATACAGATGGAACAGGCCTGTTCCATCCCGGGAAGCTTAATCATCCCAGGAAGAAGATCCCACCAAAGAATTGGGGGCGGGGGGCAGAAGCCATTTTTCCTCATGCTAGATCCTTCCCTCTGTAATAGACTCCTCCAGGTGGTGAGGTTAACACCCCATTTGAACTCATTTAGGCCATTAAATTAGTGCTGTTTGAGAGGCCATGTAGTCATGACAGATGCCCCTGATATTGGGGCAGCTAATATTGATAATGATACATAGAGACAACTTTTCTATTGTACCAATAATATGAAATGGATGGGGTATAGACATATTTTTATGTGTACTTATGAGGTTCTGTCCACCATTCAGTACTCAAGAGTTAGCCACAATGAGGTCCTGTGGAATGCAGCAAGCCGCTCCTGACAAAGGACAAAATAGGAGATGTAATCATGCATCAGCCATGGTTGCAGGTCTCTGATCAATGAAACACTCCTATTTGATTCATGTAATGAGTATTAAACTATGCAACAAAAAAGTTTGGTAAATGTAGCATCTAAGCTACTTGTAACAACCTTGTATTCTATTACCAGCTATATTCGATCCTTCAGTGAGCGAAGGGGTGATGAAGGGCAGGGGACATTGGGAAAGGAGCCCCTGAAACTCCTGACCCATATCCAGTAAGATTAATAATGGCAAGGGCAGAATAGTGCATAACATACACTGTACACTGTCCATCACACACAATAAAGCCATTGGGGGCATACCCTTTGTGAAGCACTGGAATTGTCACTTTGCTATGGTGTTGGAGATGGTGCCAGCAGCTGCTGCCACCTTTGCCTTGTTGTGTTCTTGTTGTGGCTTCCATCCAGCCTTGATCAGAAGCCTGCCTTTTATTTCTCCTCTGCCTTTATCTGGCGGAGAAGTTTCAGGATGGTGGAGAGTAAAATAACCTCGACCACTTCTAGAATGTCCAATCAAACTGGAGCAGGCTTTGCAGTACTTCTGGAGTTTGTGATGCTTGGATTCTCTGATAATTCTTTCAGATACTTATTTTAACACCCAAAACTCCAATTTTATTTCTCTCCCTCCTTCTGTTTTCTCACCCTTTAGCTGGCACCCTAACATCTGCTATCAGCCACAGGTGTAGCAGATAGACTTGTACAGTCTGCCTGATTTTTCGTTCTTAGCTCATTTATTTTTCTCTCTACAGGCTCAACTGCCACCAACATTTTGTTAAGTCTTGGAACATCACAGGTGCTTACTAAACTGTTTTGAGTGTTTTTTTTTCCTTTCAATTTAACAAACATGCACGTGTCTGACTAGCTAAAGAGCCAACAAGTATAGAAATCATCCTCTCTCTCTCTCTCTCTCTTTCTCTTTGGATGGCCTTATTTTGCTCCCAAGTGGATTGGCATGTGATCGCCGGGGTTTGCTCTTGAAGCTAATATCAATACAAGGAGACAACTTTTCCATTGTACCAATAATATGAAAACTACAAAATGAAGCAAATCTTCCATTTTCTAAATGATGTTTGTTTAAGGAACAAGTGCTGCATGGTAAGGGTCATCCAAGTTCCTCTGATGGAAGTGCTGAGTACTGAATTTTTATTTTTATTTAACTACCACGTGATTAGTTGTCACTTACTTTCTGCCTGTTCAATATAATTAACTGCAGTGTTCTCTTACCTTTATCCTTGTATGCATTAGGGACTTAGTTTAGGAACAGACTCCTCACAGGAGTCTAATATATCCTTATCACCTTGTAGTAATTGAGTTATCTCATACTGTCACACAGGCAGCTATTGCAGAAAAGATATAAAGGAGGAAATTCAAACAGACATGGCTTAATGTTCCTGCTCAAAGAATGTCAGCCAGGTAAGTGCAGGATCACAATTACACTACTGTATTCCATGTGTTGCCCTGCTGTTCCTATCCTCTAAGAAGACATTTAAAAGTTTGCCAGTCTTATTCTTTACTGGTGTGTCTGCATTCATTCTTTTACTCTCATCCCAAAAAAATTTCAAACAATTTTTGCCTCACTTCCCAGTCCAAATATTTCAGATTCAGGCAATTTCATTTACAATCAAAGAGCATAACCACAGGTGTCAGGATTTCATAAGAAAATCTAGGAGTTATCTATTGGCCCTGTCCCTTTACTCCATGTGTTGCATGTGTGACTCACATAAAAAAGGCACAGCTGATTCATTGCACAGTGACAGCCTCCATCTCGACTTTTTGGACCTTCTTTCCCCTGATGGCTGCCCCCACAAGACTCCATTTTTTGTGGCCAATCAAGCTCCTCCACAAATTTCCACCAAATTGTAATTTCTAATATGGTAGAAGAATGAAACTGTTAAATAGACTAAGAATAATCACATTAACTGTCTTCAAAGTGACACTTCTCATCCAAAGTGTGTGTACACAGGCATACATCTGGTGGATCCTGGGGACATGCTTCCTCTGATGAAGCACCTGGCCTATAGATCATAATGTCCCCCAAGGTTTGGGCAGCCCTGACCCTTCTGTCCTTCTGTGAAGGGTGAAAGGTCCCCTGTGCAAGCACTGAGTCATGTCTGACCCTTTGGGGGGATGCTGCTTTCGCGATGTTTTCTTGACAGACTATATATGGCCCTAAAAACCTGACTGTTCCCCAAACTATTGGACCAGATTGTGGGATCAGGCAATATAGAATGTAAGACCCTTGACTCTTTGTTGCCATCTAGTGGTCATCTAAATACTTGCAGCTGGGTACAATAGCCCTATCCTATGCAATCAAGTTTCTTAAAGCCAAGAGGCAAAGAACCATGGCCACAACTAGGGTCTGTGTCACCCAGGGAAAACATGGATTCCACGCCCATTTTGGCGCACCCCCAGTGCTCATTTTGGCACACCCCCCAGCACGGTGCCCGGGGCACATGTCCCGCTTGCCCCCTGCTAGTTGTGGCCCTGCAAGGAGCTGCCTCCCCTGGGTTCACACAGTTATGCCATTAGCAGGTAGATCCTCTCTGGGTTGCCAGAAACAGTGCTTTTTAAATTTGGCCAGTACAACTTAAAGTTGGCTGAATTTTTCCTGTTTTAATAAGAACTTAAGCAAAAGTGATAAACTTTTTCACAAACAAATGAAAAGAACTTGAGAATAAATACTGAGCATGGAAGATCGCCACACTTGACTATCCCTAGCAATAAATAATCCAAGGTCATCCAGGATTCAAACATTAGTACCTGGACCTCAGTTTTCCTCCAATGTCACCTCTGTAGAGGGGAGTTATGTTAATTTAATAGATGAGGAGTTTCAGTCAAAGCCTACTTCATGCATGTCCTTCTTGATGGGATGCGAACAACAGTAGGTTGGCTTGCAAGGTAGTTTTTAGATTAGAGATCCTAATTTGCCTAGAAGAATGTAAGTTTGGGTTTTGGCTGTTCTTGTGGCATAGCAACACCTGTCAGGAACACCTTAAAGGAAATGTTTCTTTTTCTGAGAAATCATGGCTGCTCTACCTGAGAAAGAGGTGGAACTGCTTTAAGTATCTGACAGGTACTACATGCATACCCATACAGGTTGTTGATCACATTTTGCCCTTTGAATCTAGATCTCTGCATGGTCCTAACATATATACTTTTTCATTTGTTTTTCATTGAAACTGAAGAAATACTGGCTCCACTATACAGTATTCACTTTTTGCAGCCTTGGATGCAAGTTGATGAAATTTACCATTTCAAAGTTAGGATAACTCAATATCATTACTCAGTATTTGGCCCTTGAGACATGCAAAAGTCTTCAAGATCATAGTCCTGGCTATCAGTCCAATTTCATCTGAAGGACACTTCAACTATTTAAGAACTGCATCACAGGTCAACGTAAGCCTAAACTTTTCCCATACCAGAAACATTTCACCAGCTAATGTCTGCTCATTATGCAGTTGATAAAAAGAGGCATGCAAGAAAAGTAAAATTGGCAATCTTAAATCAACTACAGGAAATGTGTGTGTGTATATACAGTATGTACTCTGTATATTATAAGCTGTACATACAATGAGTACTGTTTGGTTTAGCACTCTTCAGATGCTAAAATACATTTTTACATAATGCCATTTTATGCAATCACAAAATCCCATTCAGATTTAATGGATATTTCAGACCTAATGGACACCCCTTCCCTATTATTATTATTATTATTATTATTATTATTATTATTATTTGTTTCCATGTGTATATATTGATAGTATACAAAGAGAGTGAGAGAACGAATAGATATTTGAAAATGAAGGCAAAGGCTCTCGGCATTTCAAGTGCTGGGACTTTGAAAACACACCAAATATCATTATCATCATCTTGTCACTTGTTTTCAGTTACTCTTTGGCCCCTGTTGACAAGAAAGACAATCTCCCTCTCCCCCTCTCCCTCTCTCTCTCGTGGTTGTACAGTAAATCTGACGGTGGAACAGCTTAGAAATCTATGATAAATTTATCTAGGGCGTCACCAAGTACTTTGTACCCAAACTAATTCTGTGTCAAAGTAAAAAAAAAACTCAATTGTGAAAGGGAGGGGGAAGTAGAAGGAGTATCTGGTTCCTTCTCCTCCATCATATTTCCATTAAAAGGCCCACTGCCCTCCATGTGTTGTGAATGTCTTCTGTGATTATCCTTTTCCAGCATTAGTCTTAAAAGAAGTTAGCCTACCTTGATCTGAGCTCATCTGGACAGATGAAGTTTTCTTGGAAACTTATTTGCCATTGCTTTCATTTAGGGTATTTTCTTCAACCTCTTAGTCAAGCCCATAAGCCTTGAGATTCCATAATGTTCCCCATCCAATTACTAACCAGGTCCAACTCTGCTTAACTTTTTCAAGATCTGTTAAGTTTGGCTAAGTTCTATCAACTTCAGTGACCCATAGAATTGGACAACCATTAGGCCAAATAAAGCTGCCATTGAACGTGGCAAGCATTAAGACTATTTCTCCTGAGCCCTGCAGTCATTTCCTTCTGGAAGTACAACATGGCCCATCTTTGTCCTTTTACACTAGTCTGCTGGCTTCAGATATGGTTAAGAATACTATTCCTTCACCACTATTGAAGCTGCATCAGCATCTGTAAATTGAATGCAGGAGGAAGTATTCTCTACATCTCAAAGAGCACAATATTTGGGGGCTGGTATTTCCTAGTTGTGTAGGCTTCTTGCATAATTCATTGTCCTGTTCTTCCAGGTCTCTATACAGAGAATCTATGTGACCAGGACACTACAGATGTTCAAGGGCCAAAGAGGTTTGGAGCAGGTGTGACAGTGATATTATATAGGGAAAGCAAGCTTCCTCATATGAGTGGCACAGTGTAAGAAGGATATGTCTGAATAGTGTTAAATGTCAGACATTTGACTCCTCTTCAACCTCCCTCTACCTGTATCAGCTGCTACTGATATCAGGGAAGACATCTGAAAGTGAGCCCTTGAGTGCTGGTCTCATGAAAAGTCAACAGAACATGCAGCAAAATCATGTAAAAGGAGCAGCAAGGCCAAGATGGCTTCTTCTAAGAACAGCTGCAGCTTGGGCATAACAGCAAAAAACTGCCTTCCAAAGGACCCTTTCAAGAGGAAGCAGGTGCAATCTTTTCAGACCCTGAACAGGCCCCACTGTCTTGGCTGAATCCCATTCAGGAAGCAAATGCTGTGCTTAGCTGATGGTGAAGCAGCAGCCCAGATGTATGATCAGTTACAGCATATAAGTGGCCTCACATTTTTGTCTTTTCTGCTTAGTTCTTGCATATTATTCCTCTCAGTTAGCAGGATGACTCCTGAGCTTTCTGCTCAAAATTCAAGGATAAGTTAGAGTCCTGCCAACTGAACAAATAGAAACTATTTACCTTGACTGCGAGGTGATATTGAACAATGGTCAACTAGAAACAGTGATACCTTGTTCTCTGACTACTCAGAACTGGGTCGAATGGGATCTGTGACTATTTCTACCAAAATCTAGAACAAAGTATGTTTCTTCAAAGGAGGTGTTGCACAGCTCCTCACTATCCAAACGTAGATGAGATCTCCTTTGGTAGCAAGGCCAAGCGTGCTGCATTAATTCTTCATTCTCTCAATGCCTCCTATCTCCTGACTTCTATGAGGTCACCCTGAATAGGTGAAGCAGGCATAATAATCCCTGTTGCTTCTTTAACAAGGTAGCCCCGGTAAACTTCATTTTTATAGGACAACATTGGGAACTTCTGCCCTTGACCCACACATAGAGGGGACATCCAAAGTATTAGATGTAGCAATACTTTTCATTCAAGGCAGTAAAATTACATCAACTAAAATATAATCCTAAAAGTAAATTCAGTATTATGAGTATAGCCATAGGCCTAAAACTGGGCATCCCTGATTTAATTATTTGGGTCAAGTTCCATCTATATTTCTTTAAACAGGTCTATGCAAAATAACCAGTTTGAAGCTGGTTTTAGGGACATAGAATATTCTCTCCTTCCACCTACCAACCCTCCCCCCAGCCCCTTTGCTGAATGGTAGATTTTCAACCCTTTGTTGAATGTCTAACAACACAACACATATTAATGGTGAACATTAGGTTATTTCAGTCTGTGTTGCTTCAGAATCATGCTGGGTAAAATATGAGGGTTAGTTATTTTCTCATAGAAAAAAGTGCTATTCAGCTGGATTATTTAAGCAGCTTGTGGTTTTCCTGCCATAGAGAATGTTTAATAGATATTGTACTCTGTTCCTGAAGAGAAGTAGGAGAACAGAAAAAATAGGCACATATTAACATAGCAATGCTGTGTGATACAACATAGATTCCATCAAAAAGAATATAATGGCCCTTGCTTGAGCAATGAATTTATATCATTAAATATATATATAATATTTAATTGCTGATTTTTGTTTGTTTTAGGGCATTTAATATTCACTTTAACTCCTGATCTTAATATCAATATTGCAGGGGTCCTCAGGGGGAGGCAATAGACACCTGTACTGTCACACCAAACAACATGAGCATCAGTGTTATGTCGTAAGTAGGAAGCTGCATTGTTTGCACAATGAAACCTTGATGCACATCCTGTAATTCTGATGTCATAGCAGACTGTTATGAACATTGCTGGTTCAGGGAAATTATCAATAATAAAATACAGGAACATAAATGTGATGAAACCTCAAGTAGAACATAAATGAGCAAGATGAAGCCAAGAACTTTGTGGGGATATATACAAGAGGGAGTACTTCCAGTCCTCTTCATATTGAAGGCCAGAGGCAAGTAAACTATGGAAGAGTATCTGAAATGGTCAGATTGATTGATATTTTTCATTCAAGACAGTAGAACTAATCCATTAAAATATGCAACTGTGCCAAGATTTATTGCAGTATTTTTGGATCTTCCTGTTTTATGGAACCATTGACTTTAATGCAGTGTTTCACAACCTTGGCAACTTTAAGCTGTGTGGACTTCAACTCCCAGAATTCCCTAGCCAGCCATGGTGGCTGGGGAATTCTGGGAGTTGAAGTCCACACAGCTTAAAGTTGCCAAGGTTGAGATACATTGCTTTAATGGATGACAAACAGCACAGAAAACCTGCAGCAAGAGAGGGTGTGGTGGAAAGAGAGGAGAAGCTCCAATGAACACTTCCCCTGGGTGGAATAAAATAAAATTCACCTTAAAACCACAACATCATAAAATCACCGAGTCAACACCTACAATACTAAAATAATAAATAAATATAAATATGGAATCCAAGTGGGAAATCATGATTGAGACGGTGCCCTTCCTAGGTCCAATAAATGACATTGTTTAAAAGAGGGGATCTGGAGCATGCCATTTGGCCTGATCTGCATCCCCCTGCCTGGAGCTGGGGGATGAAGGGAGCAGCAGGCTGTGCACTTTCTAGACAGGAGGCCAAAGCAGAGGCATGGCAGAGAAGGGGTGGGGGGTGCCAGCTGGTTCCCAATCTATTTGGATCAGTGGACCCATGTGCATGTTTGAGAGTACACTGAGGGTGTTCTCCCAAAATGATGGGAGTTGCATGCCACAAAGCATTCATTTACCACTAAGAAGATAATAAACTTACTTCTTGCCACCTCATTTAGTCATTCAGTGTAGAGAACTATGGAGATGGTCTTGAAGAAAATATGCAGCAACCATTGCAAAAACATGAATTTAACTCAGGAAAACAGGAAGGCTTGAGAAAGAAACTCAAAATTGCCCTGCGTTGACTCTCTTTGGTATAAGAGGGAAGGAAGGAGAAACGCTGTCAGGCTTTCAGGATTCTATAATTATTGCCTATATCAGCAAAACTTAGTTTTAGTATTTCTTATGGCATCTGTGAATCAGACCAGTTTACCTCAAAAGGCTGACATCAATCTCCCCTTCTGTCTTTCTGGGCTAAGCTGCTGTTTTTATAATGGCTGCCACATACTTTCTTCAAGGCTATGTCCATGCTTCTCTACTTTGAGGATGCTTCCTACCAAACCCAGCTTACAGTAGGCATACTTCCAAACATTGCACAGGGGTGCTGCCATCCAGCATTTTTATGCGAGGCCAAGAGGCATTTTTGGAAATAAAGATAATGCTAGAGGTTGATACTGAACTTTGAAACATGCCACTTTCCCATTTAATTAGTTTAATTCAAACCTTTTTAAAACTCACATAGAGAAGGGGCACACTGGTTAGAGTTTATAGACATGTTTGTATCATTGGGCACCATACTGGGTTATCCTAGCCTTACATTCATTCAGCTACTTCCTTTGCAAACATCTTCCTTCAAGACAGTGCATGATGTATTTTGACAGAGATAAGCAAAGAAATAGGGCCCCACTTTCCCTTCTTCTCACAGGAAGCTTCCCAAATAACCATCCAGTTATGGGACAGCCTATAATTGTCATTAATAAATTACGAAGTTTTTCATGCACACCTAAACAAGCCTTTAAAGATCCATGTAGCTACTTCAACATGGATTCTGCTGTTCTTGTGTCAAAAATGTGTGTGAGGAAGGTGAATAAGAAAGGAGGGAAGCAGGGAGATTGTAAAATTGAACTGATTGGCATAAAGACATAGGTAGTCACAGAATCATAGAATGTAAGGACTGAATAGAACCTTGGAGGTCATCTGGTCCAACATCCTGCCCAGCGCAATCCACTACTACAACTGCTCATAATCACTCATGCTTTAGTCACTTCCTGATTAGATTATTGCAACATGCTCTACATGGGGCTGCCCTTGAAGAGTAATCAGAAGCTTCGGCTGATGCAAAATGAGGCTGTGAAAGCAGTTAAGGTGCCTGTCATTCAGCATATGTGACACCTCTGCTCTGCGAGCTGCATTGGCTGCCAGTATGCTTCTGAGTACAATTCAAGGAGCTGGTGGTTACATTTACAGCCCTTCATGGCTGAGCTACTCATGGGACCATATTTCCTTGGTGGTATCTACCCATCCCATTAGATCTGGCAGGGGAGGCATGTTCTAGGTCCCATCTGCAACAGAATGTCATCTGATGGGACCCTGGAAGAGAGCCTTTTCTGTCTTGGTACCCACCCTCTGAAACATCATCCCCTATAGATCAGACTCACCCTGACTCTGCTGGCTTTTCACGAGGCCTTAAAGACCTGGTTTTGCCATCAAGCCTGGCATTTCTTGGCTGTTTTGATTGGCAGTGATTGTTGTTGCTGTTGCTCAGCTGCTCTTTTATGATATTTATAATTTTGCTTTTTGTTTTCTTGTGGTTTTAATTGTCAGCTGCCCAGAATCATGTACCTGAAATGGGTGGCCATATAAATTTAAACTTCCCTAAGAGATTACCATTCAGACTGTGTTTAAGCACTTCCAGCACAGGAGAATCTACCACCTCACCAGGCAATCCGTTACATCGTTGAACTGCTCATACAGTTAGGAAGTTTCCCCTGATGTCCAACCAAAATCTACTTACTGTGGTTTCTTCTGTATCTTGGGACAGCCTTGCCCCATATTCTACATGACAATCCTTCAGATGGTTAAAAACAACTACTATGTTTCCTTGCAGTCTTCTCTTCTCCAAACTAAACATATCCAATGCCTTCAACCACTCCTCACAAGCTTTTCCTTCCAGGCCACGTTTTCCTTGCAAGCACAGCCAAGGATGCACTTTATTTAGAAAATTAAAGATTAGAATTACCATTTCACACCTGGCTATTTGTTTGAATTTTAGGCCATCTGCATCGACCATCATCTGCCTTTATTGCTATATAAACTATTCTTTGTTCTCCAATACCTGATCTACAAGGGGAAAAAGCCCTTTTACTTTAGAGTACATTGGCACCTGTCCATTATACTATTAACACATTAGATAGACACAGTCAATTACCAATATTTTTCAGTGTGGTCAAATTACAAAGCAAATGTTACTTCAAAAATGTATGCAACATCATGATGTAATCTGGCAGTGAAACCTTATAAAGCACACTACCAAGATTTTTGTTAAATATTGTGATGGCAACAGTAGTCTTTCATGTCAAAATACAAGACATCTATTATCAATAATAATTACTTCAAGTTGCTACATCTATTGATCTCAGTTTATACTGAGCTGGTCCATGTTTGCATTCACTTTCAAGAGCAACCAATTAGAAAAGAAAGTGGTTTCTCTGAGGCCACATTTATATCAACTGTGCATGTACAAAACCAATTGGAACCAAAACTACGTAGCAACAGTAATAACAGCTTGGTAAAAGCAGCTGCTGCACAAAGAAAAAAAAAATTAGATAACTGTTCTGTAGAAAAGAGGTATTCTGTGAATTTGTTTTGTCTGCCTTTTTTCTCCATGAACTTAGAAAGAGAACAGAAGGAAATATATGGGGCCCAGATACTCTCGTACCAAGATCAGCCCTATTGAGACAAATGCTACTCTTGACATACTGAATTGACATGGGATAGCCTGCACCTTGAGCTTCTTATTAAATGATATGCCTATGCTCACAAGGCGTTTTGCATCTCCAAGGCAACCACTTGCCCTATGGGGCAGGGAAGACACCATCCATTCACTATATTCAAATAAGACTTAAATTGCACAGTCTAGGTGATTTGTACATATGCAATGATATAGTAAAGGCACCGTCTTGACCTTCACTTGATCACCAAGGCATCAAAATATTTTGGTTTGGCTGTGTCTTGGACCCCAGAAAATTTCCTATTCTCTTTCAGATAAAAGATTCAGGAAAGGCCCTAGATGTCTGGATCATTACCCTTAGTTACCTTCCATCATTCTCCATAGGGGACATTTGTTTGTTTGTTTCTGGTTTCCAAGGACCATAGTAGACATGGTGGTGACATGATAATATCATCCAGGCATAGATGAATGTGAAAGCTTTTTTAAATCCAAAGCCTAGTAGAAGGTTAGCATGCGTATTTTCATTTTCCTAAAAATAACAGTTTCCAAAAGTAGTGTTTTGTCATTCAGTTTGAATGGTGCAGGACCATTAGTTTCCAGGATTATAAAAATGGTGCAGTGGGGCTGTATGCAGCACATGAACTGAGGTGCACCCAATTCTATTCTATAGTACCAGTGTTGAAATGCATTGAGCTTCTGGCAACAGAGACAAATGACAATTCTGAGATTACCCTGAAACCATTGGGAAGTTAGCGTTGAGTCAGAAGGCACCTAAGTCTGCAAATGCAGTAATCAATTTGATATTTGTCCCACCAACAGTTCAAAGTCACCCCAGAGTCACCCCAACAAACCAGTTACAAATATCCCTTTTCTGTTGAGGATGTTTAGTCTTTTCTCCATAGTTTTGCAGTCTCAGGCAGAAGCTTACTGTTGTTCAGTTGCTTAGTCATTGCTGACTCCTAATGACCCAATGAACATCATCTAATGAGGACTGTATCAGTAAGTGTTTCTCATAGGCTCATGTGTGCATCATTAGTGATACTATCTAGTCTTCTTGTCTTCTGCCAGACTCTTTTTTAGTTCGCTTTGATTTTTCCAAGCATCAGGTCTTCTCCGAAGACTCTTGCCTTTGCATTAAGTGCCCAAATATTTAAGCTTTAGTTTCATTATCAGTGCTTCAGTGAACAGCCTGATTTTACTTCATTTAGTATTGAATAGCACTGGCTTGCAA
Source organism: Candoia aspera (assembly GCF_035149785.1). NCBI lineage: Eukaryota > Metazoa > Chordata > Lepidosauria > Squamata > Candoiidae > Candoia > Candoia aspera. The sequence goes on along the minus strand of NC_086156.1, from coordinate 37,180,539 downwards.
CCACCAATTATTTTATTTTCTAAGAAAACTTATATGGCCATCTGAAAGTCAGAGTATCTTTGGGAATAAAAATAAGGTGATGTTTTGCTCTACAGATGGCAACTTCTTTTTTTATCATTACAAGACTTTTAACAATGTTAAAGGGGCTACCAAATCTGTAGGTGCTAAGAGAGGTCCCCAGGGACATAACTACCATTCTTGGGTGCCATGTTAGAGACTCCAATATTATATATACAAATCTTCCCCACCCGGAGCTCTAGATGGGTTTAGACTAAAACTCCCCAAATTCCCAGGTAGTGGGGGTTTGTGAAGTAGGTGCTATATTAAAAGAAAGATGGATACAGTTACATTCACTTCATGTATTAGCACTAAGCTATTACACTTCATGTAATAGCTTCGTGCTTACTATGGATGGTTGCTTTAAAGCAGCCCAGAGTGGTCCCATTTTCAACAGGCTGAAGTACCTAAGACAGTCTAAGCACATCTGACGACTGAGCTAACATTCCATATCAAAACCCAAGACGGCATTAGCATAAGACAAGCATGTGCTGTTGTTGCTCAAAACTTCTTTGAGAAATACTTTAACTAAATTCACTAAAATATATTGTATGTTCACTGTTTTAATTGACTATTTTATTGTAAACCTCCCAGAGTCCCCCAATGGGAGGAGACGGGTGGAGACAAATTTAATAAATAAATAAAATAAAAAATAACTCTTATATATATTTGTCTCATGATCTGTTTTCTACAAGATTTCTGAGACATGACTCATTTCATACACCAAAGTTATAAACTGCTAGTAGTTCCCATTTTCCTTTCTAATAATTAATTAATTAATTAATTATTAATAGAGCTAAATGCTGTAGATGCTAAATGCAGAGTGAACAGCAGTTCTTCTAATGATAAGCATATTGTGCCATATTTGATATTTTAGATAACTTAGTTCTATCATTGCAAAGTGATATGCAGAAAATTAAAATTTTGTGTTCTATGCTAAAGTTTCTAGGTTTTTTAAAATCATCACTTCTATTCAAATGTCTAGTATTTCTGGGTGTTTTTTTTTTTGTGAATACATAATTTTTCTCTTTTTAATTCCATAACCTCTTCAGAGCAGTTAAAATTATGTAAAAAAAACTCATTAACTTTGACGAGATATTGATGATGCCAAGCAGTTAATTATAAGCCAGCTGGTGTTGTGGTAAAAATTAAAAAGTTAGACATTAGAAGTTTTCTTTAAAAAAAAAGTAAAAATCAATATTATTCCTTTTGGTAAGCAGAAACAAATGTACTTTACTTTAATCCTACTGTGTCTTGAGAATACATTTAATACCAAAATTTTTCCACTGAGTCCCCTCACCCACCACTGAAGGGAACTATTAAAGCATGTGAATAATTAACTTAGTCCATTAGAATAATCACTTGGGATGGGGTTGAGGGCAAAGGTCAGAACAATAGCTGTGCAACTAAATTTTTGAATGCTGATAGTATTTTTTCACATTAGATTTTTAAAATCTCACTCAGTCCCACTGGTGTTTCATCAAGATGGCCACTTCTTATGCCTATGGTTTTAGTATGTAATATGTATTCTTCCGAAATGTTAAATCACTCTGTTGTTTCAGACACACACAAAGTTTGGATTAAGCCAATACAGTACATCTGTCAACAAAAGAAGTATTCCATTACAGATCTTACTAGAGTTTTTTAAACTATCATCAATAGAACTAACAAAACAAGTACCTCAGACATCAAACTGAAACCAATTGAAGGATGCATGTAAATAAATATTAGGAAACTTTTGGATGAAAGTTTATAGAGAATAAATTAGTTAAATAAAAGGGGGTGAAATTTCTACTACCTTTTCCTTCAATGCATCCTTGTGAAAATGGATGTTCAAGATCTCTATAACTAACCCTGATTTTTAGAACACTGAATGTTACACTGACTCTGTAGGTTTCTCTAACAAATCTCACTCCAGATATTGAACTATTCCAACATATGCCAGCACATACAACCCATTTATAATCAATATATTAAATATAAGGGAAAATAAAAGGAACTATTAAAATATTTATTTCATAAGGATTCCTCTAACCAAAAATGTTTTGTGTTGCATGATCTTTAAAAATGTAAGAAACATTGTACTGGACTACTTAAAAGTGATAACAAGACAAAACTTGACAGAAAATAAAGAAAATTAAAAAAAAAAAAAAAGAGAGGAAGGGAAGAGTTTTAAAACTGATCTGGGCAACAAGTAAGTTTCATAAAGTTAGGATATATCATTAAACAGAAGATGCTGGCAGCCTAATCTGATGTGGTGACTTTAGGAAGTTAGGCACACTTAAAAAAGAAATAGGTGTTGCTGTGACACTATATACGTATACCAAACTGAAGTACAAAAGAGGAGGTTTCTGTGTCATATCTATAGGTCTCAGAGAAACCATACATTTTCAAAAGGCAACGCTAACTGATAAGGACACTAAGACAAAAAAACTAGTTCAGAATAAATAAGAATATATGATGTTGCAGGGATGTAAACAAAAAGTCTCCATAAAGATAAATATTGAGAAACACAAAGAAGAAATTGGTTTGGGTGAGAATGGTAGTATTGATCATTGCATATATGCCAGCTCCATATCACAGTGATAGTGTGATAGTCTTTGTGTAGGGAGGATGTCATATAATTGCTGCCATCTCTAATTAAAAGAGAACAAATCTTCATATTTGATCTTATCTTCAGTCCAAATTGGGCTTTGAGTTACACTATACAAATGGTTTGACTCAAGACAACTACTGTAATTGACTTGCTTCATAACCTTGTTGTGTGCTCAGGAAGTGAGAAGGTATGAGTTATTAATGCTCTGCAATGCCCAATTATTGTCAAATCAAACATATGTCTTTGAACCTGACACAAATGCTTGTACATGTCTTCAAATCATTTTTTGCTATAGATTGTGCTCAGGATGTCAAGACAGGAGCTACTGAATGTGTATGTCACATCCAACTATAAACCATCACCAAGCAAAAGTTTATGAATCTTGGAAACCAAGAGCCTCAAGGGTTACTATATACATAGATCAAAGTATGCTTTTTGATCATTTTTTAATTTTTACTATGTGAAAAAGGATACTATAGACAAAGGATGTCCATCTCCAAATGGACTATGATAGAACCCTATATGTCATTGACCATTTCTCAGACAGCCAACTATATCTTGTGGAATGGAAGCATCTCTTACACTTCATCTTCATTGCTCAACCAAGGGACTACAAGCAATGTTACGAGGCAGACTTCCTCTTGCTTTCACCCACCATGCTTCAAAAGGTACCTCCAACCCTCCGAAATAGATATAGGAGTTGCACAAACAGAGGGAAGCTCTTCTATTATTCCATCAGTGATACACTATCTGGATACTTTGCATTAAATATTTATCAGTGTTAATACAATCAGCCCATAATGATGGTCCATGTCAAGAGACATGGGGAACAGAGGTCTGGGGAGCAACCAGACCTACCTACTGTGCATCAGTAGACATATTCTTTGACAGCACACAAGAACCAATACAAACGTAACTATATTTGTCAAAAGGATTTTAAAAACCACTGATATCTTATCTAAGATGTCAAGCAGGCCAACACACTATGAGTCTTTGGGACCCCTGTAACTGTCAAAGAGGAGTCTTATTTGTATAGTAAGTAATAGAAAGTCTGGAGCAAATAACATGTCAGGCCACACTTATAACTCACTGGCAGTAGAAACAGAACAAGAAAAATCTACTTTCACTTTTATACATTTCCAAGTCTATTATTCATGCTGCTTCTAGGTATGACCCCATATCCATAGGTGTTCAACTAAAGCAAGAAATCTTTTGAATTCATGAAAAAAAAGTTGTTTGATCCACTTGCCAAACAAAACAAAGTGCAAGAAAAGTCCAGATGCTTGGCACACATAGTGATTATAGACTAATGAATTAATTTTATACATGTTAATCCCCCTCTTCAATTCTGAAAGGTTCTCAGAAAAGGTCACAAAGCAAATTTCTCTGAGTCACAAGGCAGTCATCATTATGTATGTCATTAAGTAGTTTTCAATTTGGGGGGCTAATGAGCATATCTGGAATTTTGAGAGTGCCTTATTGGACGCATCCACAAAGTAACTGCTAGAGTGGGTTAGGGACAGTCTTGAGATTAACCTGAACACAATGGGTACCGTTGCTCACCAGTCCCCATGTGAGCTTCCCAAGATACTTTCTTCTACAAACGCAACTTACTTTTTTGTTATTTGGGCACATGTGCAAACAAAGCACTAGACTGAATCCCCTTATAATATTTATTTTCTGGGTTTATGCAGCTTCCAGAAGCATTTTGGGGAATAAAGATTTTATTTCATACTTTGCTTTACAATATATTATGATTTATAAAAACATTTTGTCTAGAGTTCTATCCCCACAATTGGGGAGAACATCCCAATTTTAAGGAGCATATGCTGTATTTTGAATTGGCAACTTTGTTCTGAATTCCAGGAAGGAGGTTCTTTACTTTACTTTACTTTGTATTTATTTGGTCAATGACCAGCAAAATTTAAAAGAAAAAACAAAGTACAATCAAGAAATACAATAATAAACTACAAACTAACAAAATATATCACATAATAATACAGCATTCACTCTGCTATTACTGTATTAATGCATTTGTTACCTTATGGGGTGAGCCTAAAACATTAGAAATTATATGGTAAGAACTTATAAAATAAAAGTAAAAATATATATCCCCTGACAATTTATCAATTAAAATATTTCAAATTTAAAAGTACTTTTTAAAATAGGGAGTTATTTCTTTGTCTGGATTTGTCTTATTTTCATTGCAGCAACACAAAATTTGGCAACTGTACATGTAATGCAAGATTTTAAATCCTGAAGTAGATAGTTCACATAAAAATTATCTGGATACCCAGGGAGTTTGTCTATTAGGGGCAAAATGTAAGTTGACCTGATATCCCTATAAAATTTGTAGCAGTACATGTAAAATGATTTCTGTTTCCTCTTCACCGCATGGGCAGATATGCTCAGCTGTGGGGACTTTGTTGTATCTGCCTTGGAATAGTGCAGAGGGGAGAACATTGAATCTGGCTTTAAAGAATGCGATTCTCAACTTAGGAAATGTTAAATTTAGGAGATATCTTGCTGGTTCCCCTACGCCCCTGTTTATCCAAATTCTGTTATGTTGTGGGAGCCTATTGAGTTCATTCTGGAACTCCATGTCCTTTATTCTTTGGATGACTATTTGTTTGGCTTGATCATAGCCTAATGATGTTAAGAATAGGGAGAGAGTCCATACAAAGCCAGCTTATATTCTACCCCCTGCTTCCAGGGTGAAGAGAAATTATCTGCTAGGACTAAAGGAGTTAAACCAACTGGGAAAAATTGGCTTTTTAGCCAATAATTTATCATCAGCTTCCAGGCCCTCGCTTGAACTGACGGCATTCCTGTCTCGAGCCTTAACTTAATTCTTGTTACCCTTTTTATAAATTGGGACAATTATTGCCAGCCCCCAGTCCCTTGGGATGTGACCAGTCTGGTCTATAAATGTGACCAGAGATGCTAGCAGGGGTGCCCACCAACTAGAGTTCTTTTTAATCATTTCAGGCATAACACAATTGGCACGTGGGGCCTTGTTGATCTTAAGAGATTCATTCAATCGGGATGCTTCTTGGACCGAAACTGGTGGCCAATTCTGGACTTGCTCCAGATCAATCTGATTCTCATTCTCAATGCTGGCTGGGTCTACATATAACTCTCTAAAATATTCCTCCCAAGCTTGGGTTGGTACCTGATTAGATGGAGGGGTCAGCAATTTTCTCAGCCCTCTGGTAATATACCAGAAAAGGGATGAGCCTCTCATCCTGACTGATTGAATAAGTTTCTGCCAGGACTCCTGCAGTGCTGATTTTTTTCTTTTCTTTTAAGAGAGATTTATACTGAGTTTTTAAGTTCTTTAAGAGATACATTTGGTCCTCTGAGGGGAGATTTTTGCTATTTCTATAAGCCCTGTTGTATGCCCATTTCATCTGAGCGCACTCCTGATCAAACCAATTTTTATTTTTTATACCCCGATTTCTAAGGCATTGTTGTGTTCCTTTATAAAAAAGTGATTTAAGGTTAGCCATTAACATTTCATACCCTTCTAAATATGGTCTTTGGGAATTATTATTTAACAGGTGTGCACAAATTTCTATAGTTTCTGGAGCTACCATCCAGTTGGCAACTTCTATTGCACTCTTATCATTCCATTTAATTCACACCTCAGCATTATTATTTTCAAGCATTGGGGGAAAGATTGTTTCTGCTCTAACATATTTCCAGGGAAGTGACATAGTTAATGTTAAGGGATGGTGATCACTTTCTAGTCGTGGATCTACCTCCAGCCGCTGTAGGGCTTTTATAAGATCACATGACACAATCCAGTAATCAACCATGGAGCTCCTTCCTGCCCCTCAATAAGTATATTCTGCCGGGTGATCCCCTTCTACAGAGCCATTAAGAATATACAGCTCTAGTCGAGCAGTCATCTGTCTAGCACATAGGCCAGCCCAGTTAGATTTTGAATCCTTAGATTCTCTTGTATACAAAGGTTCCTTTAAGATATTCTCCTCATAAAAAATCTTGAATTGGTAAAATAATGCATAATCATTTGGTCCCATCCTTGCATTCAGTCCCCACCAATCATTATCGATGCTGCAGGATATTTATCTAAACAGATAAGGATAAAACTTTCTATACTCTCCCAGGTGGTATTAATCTGAGCATATGTTTTAAAAGGGGGAAACTTTACAATATATGTTTTTTCAATTAAAAAAAAAGATGTCTAAAAAAGTTGATAGATAGGACATGGAAACTTGTGGGCACTAAACTGAGATGATGTGGCTCATTGATGTTGGACTCCATTTAGTAAATGTTGGGCTCCATTCATCAGACAGTGTTCATCAATTAACAGAAACAGGTCCATGCTACACTCCCATCACAATCAGCTGATAACATTCCACAATACATTTCAAATCATTACACACTTCAGGGCATCTACAGCCAATCCAGTGAGGACTGGAACGCAACAGCAACACCAGACACCAACCCTGCTAATTGTCTTATTCCCAACAAATTTCAGCATTAGTAGCCATTGTGGCATCTCTGCATTTCTGAAGTGTTCAATAGTTAGTATGAACCGTGATAACATAGATGCTTTAAGGTATTGCAATGGCTAAGGACAATTGGGAGGTGATAATAATGGAGCCAAATTGTTTCTAGATTTAACAGTAATTTTCTCTGTGGATATAGGATCCATCCATACACTAAATCAGTTTATTTTTACAGATAGCCCAGATAGCAGGCTCTGCCTTTCCCATCATTTGCTAGGACCAATTTTTGTTTTTGTTTTTTAATGGGAACATAAGAGATTGAAAATGGACCCTTTCTCAGATCTCCTCCATTGCTGTCCTAGAACCATCATACAAAACAACCATGCTGGTGAAGAGTTCTGGAAGTTGTAGATCTAACACATTTGAACAGTCTGGCTGGATAAGTTTTCTGACACATCTTGGAGATCTTCAATCTTTGTACCTCCTTTCCTGTTCCTTTGTTACATAAGTATAATTATTTTGGTTTCCCACACTTAAAAACATTCTGATGATCTGACAGAAGAGGATAAGTAATTGTAATTCTAATACAGGCATTCTGTTGAAGGGGTCATAAATGCATTAACAGTGTCAGGAAGTCAGAACAGAAAGTGAGAACATTGCTATTGCTAATGTAGAACATGACATTATTGGGCAAAGTTTCTCTAGAAGACAGCCTTTTCTCTTGTTCTGACTCCCTCTTCATTGCCAGCACTAGATATTGTATAAAAGCACATCACCTGCACACTCAGAGACTTAATTTTTTTGTAATCTGCCACTGATCTATTTGAAGAACATGCTTCTTGAAGTATAGAGGTTTTGGTGGGAAAACAACAAACCCAAAATGATTGACTGATTCCAATAGCAGAAGACTTTGGTGAAAGGCAATTATGACCCACACTGTTTTGGGTAGTAATGTCAAAGATTGCAAAGTTTCTCAGTTGGGGGTGGGTGGGTAACCTTGATAGGCTGCAGCATTCATTTACCTGTCTACCAGTTTTATTGATTTTATTTTTAAAAATCAAAGAAAGAAATTTCACTTGCTAATGCTGAATTTCCAAGACAGTAACAATGGCAACCAGCACACTTACTGAAAGGAGCATTTTATTTTATTATTTTAATATATGCATATGACAGTATAAAAACAATGTTTTCTGTCAGTCACCAGGATTCTCTTTAAACTTCTGACATGCACGTAACTTCTGAGAGGGTTATGCATTTCACAAGTGGAATTATATATAAATACTTCCCCTGGCTTTGGTTCAACATAACAAAAGGGATCTAGCATTAGTCTGTATTTGTATTTGTGTGCTGGTGTGTTTTGGTATACATGGCATATAAGCCTAACTAAAGGTACCACACAGTTTGAGAATAAGCTGCCACTTACTCTTCTATCCTTTGCAAAACAAAATGCCAGAGATTTTTGCTTCTTAGAGAATCAGGGGCCTTAACTTAAAAGGCATAAAGAACTTGCTATCTGAAAAGAAAGACAAACCTTGACAAGGCTTTCCTGGTGTTTCTACATCTTTCATTTCTTTTGTTGCTCTGTGTACAGACTGAAAAAGCTTCAAAATGATAGTTATAGTTTCCCACCAGACTGAACATAAGCTCCATATTTCAACAATCACTCCCACACCATCATTATGTTAGTCAGTTGTGATGGGAGCTATCATGATATGCTCCACTGGAATGAAAGAGTAAAGAAGGATGTAAATGTGCTAGCTCTTATGTCTGCTCCTTCTTCAATTGTCCTATATTACTCTCCCTTTAAGTTTCAGCTGACCCTTAGGATCTTGACTGCATTCACATCATGTGTTAAGCTGGAGGCCTTCAATATTTTCAGATTTCAGGTACTATCATAATAAAGGCACCCTTTCTTCATGTTTTGTAATGGACAAAATAATAGCAAGATTACCAAACAGCATACAATTTTGGCATTCACACTCATCATTCTCATCCAAAATTTTGCAAAACCAGAACCATTCTTAAAGATGAACATATGTTTTTAAATTAAATTCTGGCTTCATGCAAGCATCATCTGGGGTAAATAGGGGTGTCATGGCTTCTGTGAGCATAGTATACAGTATATGCTCCTTGTATTAAGCTATGGCTGCTTAATCCTAGTTGTGGGTTACAAACTACAATGACTGGAGTTTGTCCAAACCAAGCAAACCACATTATTTTGTGCATCATACCAAGCAAACCACCTTGATAAATTTACATAAGCTTTTTTATTTAGTCATTTATTATATTTCCTCTGTACATGGTCTTTCTCCCTACTGATCTTTACAACATAACTTACAACACACCTGTGATGCACTGTGGGTTCTGAGATAATGACCAGCCCAATGAGATCAATTACTGTCAGGGTAATCAGTGAAGAGAACCACGCTAAATCAGCTGCAAACTCTAGTTCCTTTATTATTCTCTACCATACACAGAATCTTGCCAGACTAAAGGTTCCTTAACTGAGCTAAAGGGAAAAATCCTCTTAGGAAATCTAGGACAGAGCTAGTCTAACTTTATTCCTCAGCCCCTCCCCACTCTCCAAGGAGCACAGACTGTGAGAATGCTTATCAGCCTGGAATGTGCTCTCTTCTCCCCACCCCCACCCCGCTCCAATCTCCATCTCATCACCCCCCTCCTCAGGGAGACATTCTACCACAATTACTGATTGAAGATGTGAACTAATTTTAGTCTAATATCCTAATATTCATGGAGATGTGAGGAGGCCACCATGTAGGACAAGGCTAGCTTCAGTTCCCAGATGCAGATAGCAATGCTCTGTAATGTTTACATTGTCATCATATATACATGCATAATAATCCCTTCAGACAATCATACATCAGCGTCCAGGGAACAGAGATAACCTGCTTCTAAGGGAAACTTACATTTTGGCTGCTTAAGGGTGTACGGTTCAGCTGGCATTTCAATTTAAAGATCTGTGCTATTGAGTAGGACTACCTGATATGGGCTGCCAATTTGGACAACACTTAGGTGGCAGTAGAGTTTTCTGTATCTCTTTGCTGCCATCTAGCAATCATCTGGATTTTTGCCATCCAGATCTGGTAGACCTAAGTGAAGCATCTGCTGAGCCTCTGAAAAATGACTGCCACTCAAGACTGCTCAAGTGGATATATTGTAAGCTGAATTACTTCAAAATAGCTTAACTACATGAGATAAGTCATTACTTATTCAAGAGACCAATTCAACAGATGAACATCTATTAATAGGTTAAAATTAACCCAATAATCATTCCTGAATTGCAATGATGCAAACATGTTGGGGAGAATATGTGCTCAATAAAAATTATGATAGATAAGTCCTTGCTAAATCTTTTAGGGTTTTTCATGAAAATATTTTTGTTTGTTTGTTTTTGGTAAATCAGCATTTTTGTTAGTGTAGTCATTAGCATGGAAGGGGACAAAGTTAAGGATTTATCCTAGAGCTCTCAAAAAATATTGCTTATAAAAGTGATCAGGTCTTTTGAAAGAGCAGAAAATGAAGGCTACCAGCTGCCATTATTATTAAAATCCTTAGGAACCACATGATCTATAATGCATACAACATGTTTCATGTAGCAAATTATTACTGAATTTTGCAGTCTGTGATTTCTTGAAGTATGAAATACGTTCTATGGCTTAAGCCATCTTTTAGTGGAAATTATGAAAATGGACTTGGTTTCATTTAACATCCGGTTCAAGTTCAGTGAGTTTATATTATGAGAAAGGAAACATAAATCTATTAATTAATTCTATACGTTTAAATTGGAATGCACCAGTTTCTCAAATGATCCACTGGTTTCAATGAAAAGCAAGTGAAGTTAGTGAAAAACTACTTCCCTGATAAAGATAAAAAATATGGATTGTTTTCACTAGGGACATACTGGATTCGTTGAAACTTCATTTGTCCAAAACATATTTACCCATGCAGTAAAAACATATAGGTTAGAAAAATTAAAGAGACATGACAATAGCCAGCTTGCAGTCTGTGATCTGAGCTATGATTCCTATTGAAATTGATTAAATTGACTTAACAATGATGCTTTTGAAGTTCTCCAATACACCTTTTTTAATTAAGACCCCTGTCAAGAAAACTATGGAAGCAATTACACTATTATGCATTTTCATAATAGATTGTCCAGGGGTACTGCCAGATTGGAGATAGTTATGGAAAATATTATTTGGTGGTTCCCCATGCTGGCATGGACATCCTTCCTATATGTCTTCCTTTGTACGTCTGCCTTTCCACACTATCCTTATCAGGAGAATGGACAAAATGAATACTTCTCCATCCCTCCAAAACAAAGCTTCTCCTGGAGTTGTGCTGGACTTCCTGGAAGATTGAAACTGAGGGGAAGAAGAGAGTTATGTTTCTTTGTAGTCATTCTTGGGCTGCAACTAAGCAGATGCAACCTTGTGTGGCACTGAGCATGGTAGGAAGCAAATCACTACTCTAGAAGCCAGCCTGAGACCAACTGACTAGAAGTTTCATTTGAAACTTCCAGATGCTAAGGAGGGTGCCAAAGCCATCAGATAGTGGGTTGAGATTCACTGCCATGCACAACTCAAGAGTCAGTCTCCAGTTGGTTGAATTGGCTGGCATTCTTAGTTTGGAAAAACAGTTACAGATAAAAATGGAACTCAGCTGATGCAGTCTGCAGTGTTTCATTTAGTACATCATGGCTTGCAGTCACCAGCTATATTCATCTGCCAGACTGCTACTGTCTCTCATGTGGAATTCATTGCATGGCAGGGTATCCAATCCTCAGATCCACCCATCCTGGTGCACTTGTTAAAGCCTTCTTTGGGCTTCATAATTTTTGTTTGAAGAGGAGCTGTGGGACCAGATCTTTACTGAGTAGGAAAGTCTGATCGGGAATTGTAATAGTTCACCTCAGTTAAGGTTAATCTGTGACAAAAAGTACAGTGAAAAACTGCAAAACAAAAATGTACTTAGGCCTATATATATATATATATAGGCCTAAGTACATTTTAAATAATTTATTTTAAATATAATTTATTTAATCCCGCCTTTATTATTACTTCTATAAATAACTCAAGGCAGCGAACATACCTAATACTCCTTCCTCCTCCTATTTTCCCCACAACAGCAACCCTGTGAGGTGAGTTGGGCTGAGAGTGACTGGCCCAAGGTCACCCAGCAGGCTTTCGTGCCTAAGGCAGGACTAGAACTCACAGCCTCCTGGTTTTTGGCCAGCACCTTAACCACTAGACCAAAATTACTTTCTCCAGCATCAGAAATCCTGGTTTTTCAATCGCAGGAAATGTTAAGCCTCTGCAAGACCTACCACACCCATTATGTACTTAACACACACACCCCAAACCCACAAAAGAATCAGAATGCATGTTACCATATAATTCCAATAGGCCTCAAGTAATAATTTAAACAAATAATAAAATGTGGCTGGAAAAGATGTTTTTCCTGGTAGGCAGGCTGTAAAGAAGGAATAGTAGCCAAGATAAATGTTTTTACTTGCTCTTCCTCCATCCCTTTAAAACCAAAGCATTAGAACAATTTAAGCACAGGTATCTGATGAAAATGAGTTGTGACTAAGGTAAACTATGGGTTTATATCTGTACAAATACACACACACACACACTCAGCAACCCAATGCTTTAACTGAGGATTAGGTTTTACTCAAACAACCAAAGTGTCCCATATTACACAACATTTATTTCTATAGGAAAAATAAGTGTTTCACCTCTGTGATTACTTTTCTATGCAAGAGGATGAGAAGGAAGTTGTGAAGATAACAAAATTTCATTCACTTATTCACTAGATCCACATCATGCCTTTTCCTGCAGGAACTCAAGGCAACTTATACAGAATTCGCTTCTTCTCCGTGATATAAAATGGGCCAAGAATAGTGATGAGGGCAGAGGTACTCAGTGAGTTCCCATGGTTGAGAATGGACTTGAATGTAGTCCTAATCAGAAACTTCAGGAACACTGCAATTTAGCTCGTTATTCAAACTGAGTAATGGAAATGGAGCTTTGTTCTTTCAAGTGACCAGAATAGTACAACACCAACCCAGTGTTCTTCAAACTTGGCAACCTTAAGATGTGAGGACTTCAACTCCCAGAATTCCTCAGCCAGCATGCTAGGAGTTGAAGCCCACACATCTTAAAGTTGCCAAGTTTGAAAAACACGGCATTAACCACTCCAGTTACTTTGTTTTGTAACACAATAGGATGAATTTTGCAGGTAGGCTAAACTTAATAAAGGGATGAAGTCTTCCAAGTGTCCTATAAATAAAACCTAGATTTCAAGTGTGGTATCTTTAATTTGTAGTTGTGTGTTTAAAGTGCTTGCTTTGGGTTAGAATGTGATGAAATGTAGATTTTTTTTTTTTTTTGCAAAGAAAGAAGGGTCTTGTATGGAACAGTTATTCTTATTAAGATAGTTGAATATGATAAGGCTGATTTGGGGAGTGAAAAATGTTTAATTAGGAATTCAGGCAGTTCTCAATAAGTACAAGTTGCCAATAAAAGAATCATTTCTGAAGAATTTTGAAAATCAATTTTTCAGGATCCAACAAACCTAAGAGTCATAATGTGTGGTACAGTAAAAACTCCTAACTCAGACTTCACATGATAAGCATAGCCAAGACAGTAGAAGAAAAAATGAATCAATACCCCACCCACAAAATAATGTCAGGGTAATCTTTCATGCAATCCTCATTAAATCCAACCTGCACCATTACTCCTCCTCTAGCTGTTTTCTGGAGGAACAAACGTGTTTTTTTCTTAAAGAGGTATCATCTCCTTCCTGCAGTACTCTCTGAATTAGAAATCAGAACTTTGCTGAGATCTTCATCTAACTATGTTAGTTTGTAACAAATTGTGACTTGCATAGGAGTTCAACAAATCTATGTGCACACAGAGATTTTCTGCTGGGATGGGTAGGCACAAGTACCTATGCATGAACATGCAATGTGGGCTTTCTTTACTCTCTGTCTCTGTCTCTCTCTTTCTCTCTCTCCTGTCATAGATGTAAATATATTTAATATTTATTTATTAAATATTTGTTAGATTTAGATACCATCTTTCCTCCAGGATCACAAAAGAAGCTTAAAATGAAAATCTTCCTTCTTTTTATCTACACAATGTTTGCAGTAAGTTGCCTGAGAAAAAGTGACTGATTATTATTATATGTTTATCCTTTCTTTTTTATATATAATCTCAAGACAGCGAACATACCTAATACTCCTACCTCCTATTTTCCCCACAACAACAACCCTGTGGGCTGGGTTGGGCTGAGAGAGAGTGACTGGCCTTGGTCACCCAGCCAGCTTTCACATCTAAGGCAGGCCTAGAACTCAGAGTCTCCTGGTTTCTAGGCCAGCACCTTCAGCACTACATCAAACTACACTCACCATAGCCAAGAGTGGAATTGAACTGTTTAATCCTTCCTGTTTCATCTGGAAAGAGAAAGAAAGAGAAGTAGAGACCTTCTTCCTATTGTTATAATGGGTACTTCTCCAGTTCTATCCATGAAAAGTGCATGTTAATTTGGAATTAATGTTCCAGAGAGTGATGATTATTCAGAGCCTACAAAGATGGTTGACATCCCTTTTGCACAAGGTAGTGGAGCTCTCATTTGCTTGGCTGTGCTGAAAAATTCTCTTATTTTCCTTTTGCAAATAAGTTTTCCTTTGCAAATGTGTTTTTAATGGATGGGTGTTTCTCTTCTTCCTTCCATCACACAATGGGACTCCTGCTCAATTACTATTATAACCAGGCCATTTTTTTGTACTCCCAAAGGAACTTTTTATGACTTCTGGGGATCATTGTGGAGAAAATTCCTGAGAGATTCTGAAACTGTAGGCATTTTGTTTTGATTTGCCATAAAAACATGTCAGTGACTTTATTATTTAGTTTGTCCTGCTGATTAACACAGCAGCCCTCCACTCCTGCTTTAAAAAAATATACACAATACTATTGCCTAGTCTCTTTTGATAAGAAAAATCTGTCAGCTTTCCCTCACCTTGAAAGTTTTGCCATCTATTTCCAACATGATTACAAATAATGAAAGCAAAGAATAACTCCTTTATTTGCTATATATCACGTATCCTTTGTTCATTATGTATTGTGGTCCTAAGATAAATCTGTGTCATCCCAGGATCCATTGTATTTCACTAATCAATATGCCTTCTCTTATTAGGTCTTTTACAAATATTGAAAAGGGCTTCAGCAACCCACAGAAATATTCTTCATTTTACAAGCAGCAGCCATATTATGAAGACATCTTCAGCAAGGTAGGAGACTACATTCAGCTGAGACACAATCATGTAACTGGCCTAGCAGATACACATATTTAGAATACGTATTTACTATATATCTGTGTCCTAAACTTCCTGTGCATACTTGCAGTAAAAATTAAAGATATAAGTGTAGTGTAGTGAGCAGTTCTGAAACTTAGTGGGTGACATGGATTGCACTGACTCTTAGCCTAACCTACTTCACAGGGTTCTTGTGAGGATCAAATCAGGCAATAGACACGCATTTGGGTCTGAAGGCAAATAAAAAAACCTTCAGAGAATGTGCAGGTTCACCTGCCTGCAGCTCCTTAAAGCAGCTGCATCTTTTGGGCTGTCCTCCACAGAGACAGAGCAGTCCTGGGGAAAGACACTTCAGGTGTTAGGTTTGGCAGAGAGACACTGTGTGTGCTCTCACATCCATGCCAAACCCTCTTTTTGCCTTTGAACCCAAAGGACAGCATTGCATGGCACGAATGACCAGGCATCCTGGTCTGAGCTTAGAGGAAAGACAAAATATAAAATAAGTAAACATTTATTTTGTTCAAAGTGTTCCTTTCCTATATCTCCAGTTAAGAAGTTAAGCCCTCAATAATCTTTCTGCTCCTTCTCTTGCTTCTCTGTCTATTCTGGGAGTTGAAGTCCACACACCTTAAAGTTGCTAAGGTTGAGAAACACTGGTCTAGCTAATACATAGTTCTTTTTCATGCAGCAATGACTAATCAAGATAAATAAGTGAAGCCGCATTTTGAAACAGCAGAATATGAATCCTCTGGGGTCACAGTCCTTAATCCCATTCACTGACTTTCTAAAGTCTCAGCCTCACAGAATTGCTTTCACTGACCAACCTCTCTCCCTTAACCAACTTATACTGCAATCCTCCTGTGCTCTGTTTGGTTGCAGTCCTCTCTTTCTTCCTACCAAAGGGGATGACCTTGGGGAAAATATTCAGAAACAGTTCCAAAAACCAAAAGGGATGCCTTGAGCCCTGGGATAGGAGAAAGTATTTGAAAAAGATTCAGGCAGACTCCTCCCTGACTCGCTGGAGTATAAACGATATGGAAGGAAAAACACACTCAACACTCAGACTTGCTTGTTTTTTCTTTTAAGAATTTTATTAAGTTTCAGAAAAAGATAAAAGATACAGAAAAACAAAAAACTACAAACAAGAACTAAAAAGTGTGAAAACACAACAGAATTTTTTAAAAAATAAATTACAAAAAGAAGTGACTTCCGACTTTAAACATCAAGGATATACAACAAGTTTCCATAATCAATCCCTTACTCTATATTAAACCCAAATCACATTATTTCTATAAATCAACCCCTTAGCACATTATTAAAATCACTAAATACCATTGCTCCCTCTCCTTATATTAAAAGAAAAGAAAAAGTATAAATCACCTAATCAACTACCACCCCCCAAAATAACCATTACTTAATTATTCCCTTCCTACTACTATTCCATACATTCTTGTCTACTATAATAAAGATAAAAAATAAAAAATATATAAATGGTCTGCCATATTAATAATGCAGCAAACATGAATTAATATTTATTTTTTTAAAAAAACCTTAATAATCTTAATCCCAATCATTAATGATAAATAAAATCCTCCAAAGCCAAAAGATATTTTTTTTCATCCAGATAAATATTTTTAGTCCCTTAACCCACTTCAAAATAGACCAAAGCATTTACATATCCCCATAATAAACACAGAGCTGTTTTCTTAAAGAAATCAAACAGCCCAACTGCTCCCCTCACCAACACAGATTTCTCTTCAAAAAACCTCTCATACATAATAACCCCTGCTTTTCCATAACATTCCATCAGAAGATCAGATTCACTCATGTCTTGCAACTCAATTTCTCCATTAAACTTTTTCAATTTAGCATTGTCAATTTCATCTGGCATTTCAACAGAAGCCCCAATCTCACTCTTAGAAGAGACATTTCCATCCCTGTTAAATTCTTCAGTTTCATCCACAACATCCCCAACCAGATGGCAAATTTTAGACCACATATTTTCCACAATGCTCTGAATGTCTTGTATAATAACTTGGCAGGAATCAGAAAAATCTGCTTAATATATTGCTTAATATCTCGATGGAAGTCGGAGAGAGCCTGACTGAGACCCTCCATGTCTCACACAGTAAATTATGGCACCCCCTAGGTATTTAACAGGCAGAAGTAAAAGGTAATGGAAAGTTTCCGAACTGAGTTTACAGATTGAAGGCAAGATAACAGACAGTTATCGTTACTTTTGTGATTATTTAAAAAAAAATTCTTTTTAAGCTTTGGATTTTGCTTTCCATCCAGTGCTAAGGAAGGTTGAGAGTATATTATCATCTTCCTGTTGTTAATTTTGTGCTAATTTTTAAGATTTTAGCATTTTCCTATGCGCTTAATCTGCCATTATGAACTTTTACTTTCCTTCTGCTACTTTCTCTGGGAACTTAGACTTGCTTGTTAATGTAGCCCATCGTATTAAAACAATCTCAAAGGAGTGACACTGTTCTTATCATTCCTCTTCCTTAATTCTAGTCCTTTTCATACAGGGCTATACAAGTAATAGTATTCAGTGACTACTCCTCACTTAAAAAATTTTCTTACAAGTCTTCAGCCAAGGATCTCAACTGGAAGTGTCATTATAAAGCTTGACCTAGAGGTAGGCATTGTGAAACTATTGTTTTAGGGGGCAGGTCGGGATGTGCAATAAATTGGGCCAGACTCCCAGCTCAAGGATGGGAGGAAAACCTGTAAAAGTGGTTGTGTGAATGCACTCTAAGTTAACTAAAGCAGAGATGATGCTATGAAACCAATTGTGTATCAGAAAAAACTAGCCATTTGCTGTTGTAGGATTCCTTATGGGCAACACTTTCATGAGTACTCGTAGTTAAAATGCTAATAAGTATTTAGTATGATTTAATCATAACTTCATACAGGAATGGAACTGAATCAAATCTGTGCTATCAAAGATTCCCCCACATCACCACCCAGTCCATTGGAGTTGAGTTATTTTCTATACTGCAGTTTTGGAGAGGAATATTTTCATTTACTTGAACCTGGCTTAATCTGAGCACCAGATTTCTAAAATAATTTGGGGAGTTGCCATGGCTGAGGACAATATCTTTATACATTGCTCATGAGCTATCTCACATCAATAAGTGCTAAATCTTTGGGTCTTCATGGTCCTTGCACTTATAAAAGCAGTGAGTTATTATTATCATTTTTGTTCTGGTTTTTTTTTAATCCCTTTTATAGGAATATATATTTTCAAGTCTAAAATCAACAAACATATACACTCTGTAATTGGCTTTTGTTGGAAGACATTCCTCTTTTCAGCTAGGAAAGAGGTGTTCTTTGATGTCTTCATAAAATCTCTTGTTTCTGTAAAATAAGTAAGTAAATAAATAAATATTAGAGGTATGATAAGCTTTTGTCTGCAGCTTTGACTATTCTTTTGTGCCAAAAATGCCATTTTAAATATATGTTATTTTTAATGGGGCTTAAATTGAGCAAGTAGGTGAATATTATTTTTTAAACCTAAGGGTAGACAGTAGAAGGAATGGAGCCTGTTGAAATAAATCATAATTGCTAAATGGGATTAAGTTTGCAGCAGCTTCATAAAAGCCTAAAAGAAAACACAGATATCTAAATAGGACCCAACAGCTGAAATTCATGTCGATTACAGCATTTACTCCAGACCCCTATTGTCCCAAATGCTGGCAGTACAAATCAACACGAGCATAACAATAACTTTAGAGGGCCTCTGTTTGCATTCTGTGCAAATTATTTATGTTTCACTTGGTACTGCTTTCTTTCGTAAATGGTAAATGTTTGCAAGCTGTAGGAAATTTGTACCACCAAGGATGAGGAATCTTCTCATTGAATTACCATCTCTCTCACTTTTGTAAAGGAGGCCAGCCAAACTTTTGTACTTTTGGAATGAGCACATGCACTTTTGATGCTCAGAAATCTCACTGTTGTCACTGGCATTCTGAACATAATTGTTCACCTGCAGGAAAGTCCAGAGACCTAGAGCAGGCTGGGGAATTCTGGGAATTGAAATCCAGACAACTTAAAGTTGTTGAGGTTGAGAAACACTGAGCTAGAGC
The DNA here is from genome assembly GCF_035149785.1 of Candoia aspera. NCBI lineage: Eukaryota > Metazoa > Chordata > Lepidosauria > Squamata > Candoiidae > Candoia > Candoia aspera. The sequence continues at coordinate 37,160,976 of NC_086156.1, read as the reverse complement.
AGTGTTTCTTAAACTTTTTTATCTCAGGACCCCTTCCAGATTTCAAAAACTATGGAGGACCCCAAAAGTGCTTTTGTTTGTATGGGTTACATTCATTGAAGTTTATCGTATTAAAAATTGAAATTGATGCATTCACTGCTGCTGCTGCTGCTCACAATTTTTGATGGGATTTAAATATTGTATTATTCAGCATAGGCCAGCACATAATTATGATTTTGCGGCTCCCTGAGAGGGTCTTGGGCGATCCCCAGGGGTCTTACGAGCACTTTAAGAAACACAGACCTAGAGGATCAGAATGGAGGGAAAGGTAATGTATTAATGAGAGAAATTCAGTCCATTTGAAGGTATTTAACAGCTTCCTATCAGGAATAATTCAACTGACAAAACTGTCCCAATTTTCATGCAGCCAGAAAAATAGAAATAATTTGCCTGCATTTCTGCTTCATGTGTAGTTGTTAACAGACAATACTGCACATGGCAACCCTACATAAGCCAGACAGCAAAAGACAGCCCAAATGCAGAAGAAACAAACAAGATGCATGTCACGCTCCCAAATCAAATGTTCATAGAACATTCGACTAGATTCATGTGCATGTTCCAGCTGACAAGTGTACCTCTCTTGCAAGTCAAAGGCACAGGAGGGGGAACATCGTTGGAGTGTGAAATCATATTGTTTGGACTATTTCGCAGGGCCAAGGCCAGTGTGCAGAGCCGTTAGATGCAGCTGCAGAGTCTTACGCTAACTGGCATGAGAGGGAGCAGTGCATACCTGAGAATAGGGGGTAATTTGAAATCACTGAAGTTGTTTAATGGGGTAAAAGCGCAGGATTTTCATTCTCAACTTTTTCCTTTGTACTGAATGCTTTGCACCATTAAAGAAAGTTCTAAGTAAATGCTTATGAGTCGAATTTAATGGGAGTTGAGTATTCCAGTCATCACAATTCATCTTGCAGGGTCAAATCTAAATGAGTTTCATAGTTGTGGAACAGCTTATAAAAAGGTCTTCCTAACAAGGAATCAGTAAACAGGTTTTCCAGCCAAGAGGGAACACCAGTCCAAAAGCAGGCAATGGGTGGCCCTCCAGATCAGGGCTCCCCACACATTACCTGTGGCTGCCAATGTCTCTGAATACCATTCTCTTGTTGACTGGCAGACTCTGCTCCACCTTGCTTGTAGGTATCTTCCAATGTTAAAGAAGTAAATGAGAAGGCAGTTTTGTATGCTATAAAACGGTGCACCCAGTCTTTAGAATTATAGCCTCCTCCTCTTCCTCCACCAGCTCTGCTTTGGTTTTTTGTTTTTACAAGAATCAGGCACCAAAGGCATTTTTTAGGAATGAAAATGGCAAGCCACAGTAACCCAGTGCCAAGTTAGAAATAGTGCCCTCCTGCACATTAAAAAGCTGCAGTGCCAGTATCTTGAGAAGTTTAGGGGTGGTTTGCTTTTTGTTGAATAATATTAATAATTAGATTTTTATCTCGCCTTTTTAAAAATTTGATCAACTCATGGCAGCTAACATGCCTAATACTCCTGCCTCCTATTTTTCCCACAATAACAACCCTGTGCAGAGAGTTGGACTGAGAAAGAGGGATTGGCCCAAAGTCACCAAGCCAGCTTTCATGCCTAAGGGAGGACTAGAACTCAGTGTCTCTGGGTTTCTAGGCCAGTACCTGATTGGACACACTCACAATGGCAGATGTCTTGGGAATCTACAAGCTCCCTCCATGGCAGCCATCTTCTTGGATATTTTCAACGTGTTCTCAAAATTCCATGTGTGCTCACTGGACCAAAAACTTTGCCTAATCCTATTTTAGATTTTGATGAACTCTTGCTCATCTCAGTCTCAGCCAACACAGCCATTGTTAAGAAATGATGGAAACTCCAGTCCAACAACATCTGGAAAGCCATATCTTCCCTAGTGATGAACTAAACCCCTGTAGTCCCAATGCTTGAAATAGGTTTCTCATCTCTGTCAATATCATATCTCTGAAGAACTGTGAAATGATTCAAATTCACTCATATCCCACTGGAATTCATAGCATTGGTTTCATTGTCTTGCATGAGCCTCAAGGGGAGCTGGTGGATTCTCCTTTGCTGGAGATGTTTAACAGAGGATGAATGATAATTTTGTCAGGGATATTGTACCAATGGATTCCTACATGAGTGTGGGTTGGGCTAGATGATCTCTAAAGTCACTTCCAAAACAAGTAGGAGGAGAGCTATGCTAGTCAATGATAGCCCCAAATTAGAAGGAGCTGGGTAATACTTTTTCAGACTGACAAATTTTATGCAAAAGCATAAGCTTTCCTGAGCTACAGCACACTTCCACCAATGCAATTCCAAACTTTACATTCTATTATCTAAGAGCACTAGATGTCTAAAACATTGCTGTACGTCTGTCTCACTGAGTTCTCTGCCAGAAGTTTCTTTGGCATTTTTTCATGCCATTCAATTTAATACAAAGGAAATTGTGTTGTGGCGGTGGTTGTGGTGGTGGTTGTTTTTAAAGAAAAAAGGTACTTTTTAAGGAAAAAGAAAATCTTATTGAAATGTCCATGTCTCAGGAGTAGGGCTTATAAAGTGGCTGAGGCAAGGTTAGTGAGGTGAGTGATTGTCCCATCACCTCTTTAATAGCCTTGGCTTCTCATACTGTACGGCAATTAAATCTCAGAGTAAGACATCATGAGGAACTTTTCCTGGGAAGCTTGTTCAGATCAGAAGCAGCAGTAACAAAGAAACTACAGAGCAATGGAGAAGTGTGATACTAGTTGCCACTCTGCAATAATAAAATAAGGACATTACCTGAATAAATCGCAAAGACATTCTAAAATGTTTAAAATGAAGTAGAAAAACAGAAGCCTCTTGCGTTTGACATAGGGGATACTTTGGGGAAATTGTAGGATAGATTTTAGGCCCTATCCACAGTCCTATCCCCAACTCTCTTTTCTAAGAGACTTTTTTTCCCCCAACAGTTACGTTGAAGCCAAAGAGAGGTCTAATATTGTATCCGTTATTATCTGCATAAACCTGGAGCAAACTCATGGCAACGGCTCCTGTACTATTTCCTGCTAATGTAGGCTGTGTTAAAAAAAAAAAAAAAGGATAATCATTTCCCTCAGGATATAGCAGAACATCTTCTAGCACCACATTGCATTTAATGGCAACTGATTGCATACAAAATTGAGTAATTTGTAAAGGGTCTCCCAGTCATTAGTGAGAATTAATGAGGTTCTACTATAATAAAACCTCACTTTAAGATACAGAGTTTCACTGAAACATATGGGATTATAAAAGTAAATTTGCGTCTCACATAATCTCATGCCATGTTATAAAGCACGTTTCTTGAAAAAGAAAAAAAAGAAAAGAAAAAGGAACCATCCACAGGTCTGAACAACTTTATTTTTATGCCGATTTGAGAAGCACAACACAATGCTTACTTGTCACTTTTTCCCCCTATCGTAGCACTAGGATGCCCTGGGGGAAAATGATGTCTCACTTCACCTTGCTATTATTGCTCTACCTTTGCAAAGCTCTGTATGGGCTGGAGGAAATTTGGCAATGCATAATAATTCTGGCTTCCACTTTTATCATATTGCTATTTCCAATTAGTGGGGTGTGGCAATAAGAGTTTTGTAAACCAGGCCCGCCCACAGTAACAACTCTCTACATTCTACAACTTTATTCCGGATGCAACATTATTTTTATCATCATAGCCATCATCTTTTTTTATTACATCTTGGACCTGAAGAGTCCAAAAAGCAGATGTAACTCATGATGACCTGACTTCAGTGGGAGAATGAACCAGGTGGCTAATTGTCTCTCAAACAAATATGCTGATAATTAGCAGGGGAGCACAATGGGAGAGAAGCTGAACACCAACCTTTATTTAAGTTAAGCAAATGGAGGAGGGATTCACGATGCAGCTGCATTATGCTCTGAAAAGTTAATAACACAGCCATATTTCATCTCGTCAATCCCCATTCACCGAAGGATACCCTCAGGACTTGTTTATGGATGGCTTTGACACCGGGCATATAAAAAGCTCATGGAATGCAACCAGGTTACAATTGGGAGCGAGTGGCTTTAAAAACCTCATTATGTCAGGTTAGTGCCTTACACCTTGCCTCAGGAGAGTGGCTTGAGACCCCTTTAGGGAACATTCATGTGAGCAATGTCATTTCAGCTGCCATTTGTCCACATTACAAACCAAACAGCATCCTTTGTTCAGGACAGCCTAAGAACGAAGAGCAGCAGGGTTGACAGTCGAGATCAAATTGCATTGGCAAGCAGAGGCTTAATGCCTCAACATTTTCTGCCCAGACAATGTCTGGCTATAGCTACTGTTCTCCATTCTCTGTCTTTCACAAAATGTGAGACCCACCATGGATTTAATTATTGTCTTCTTATATTAAGCATTAAAAAAAACACTAATGCATAGGGGAGAAAAAGTGGTTTGCAAATCGTATCAAAACATTAGGGACAACTGAGCCCAGTAATAATGTGTTTCGCACTAAGGACTAAAATATACATATAAATGGAAAATAAAATATTTCAATGCAGTTTGGGGTGATCTTTAAGAAAAATAAGTAATTATGATTCTTTCAAATATTAGAGAAAACCGTTGTCCATGACAAGTTTCACTATCAGTAACATCTCTTCCAAGAATACTTTTTTGACTCTCAACAAGTATACTAATACTCAGAAAAAAAAAACCACTTTATTCTTCAGTCTAGTTTCATGTGCTCCTCAGTCTAATTTCAAAAGCTCTCTGCATGCAGTCAACTCCATGTCCCAGCATGACAGCTTGGCAACCCTACTTGCTTTTGCAGGAAGAAGATATCAGAAAGGAAAATAAGAAAAAAGAAAGGGAATTCAGAAGAGGGACAGAGAATAGTTGACTTTCAGGAGTATCCTTAAGGGGATCAAAAAAGTTAAAATGGCAATTGCAAATGTACAGTTGAAGTCCTGCCCCCTTTTTACATATTATGTATGCAAAAAGGGTTATGGTTTCAATCACTCAGTTGTGACCACCATCTTGATCTTTTTTGGCCTCCCTCAGCACCCCTGTTGACTCTCAATTTTGGGCTGTGGCCTTCCTCACTGCTTCCTTCATCATCACCTACCATCGGCTCATAACCACTGACAGTTTATTCTAGCGGGAATGAGGGCTCTCAATAGAGAAAATATGTCCATCTGTGCCTTTTCATAAGACACAGCAAGAGACAAAAAAATGTCAGTAGTTTGCTTCAATTACACAGTTACATCCATGTGATTGTTTGAAAATTCAGATCTGCAGTTACACCAATATTCATCTATTATAATTATACCTGCTGGTCTACTGATAAGACCAGGGTCTTTCCCGTAAAAATACTAATTCTTCTGAGATGCGGAATGAAGATTGGATAATGGAGTTGGAGAAATCTAAGGGACAAAGTGATCTGCAAGCCATAAGTAAAATCAATCTCCTGGTGGAATGCCATGAAAAGAACCTGGAATCTTTGAGCGGGGCAGCTGGGCTATTTGAGTCTTTTAAGATGAAAGCTCTATGCACATTGTAGAGATATGTAACTGCTCTGGTTTATTTTGAAGTGGGATAAGGGTTGAAGAATTTTAATCTGGGTTGCTTTAAGGATTTGATTGATGCTATTTGTCTTTAAAGATTTGGATTTACTGTTTTTAATTGACTTTGTTTTTTGGGTTTATTAAGATTAAAATTATTAAAACTATTGTATTAGGGTTAAAGAATGTTTATTTGGTTTCCTTTAAGGATTTAATTGATGTTATGCCCTTTTAAAGATATGGAATTACTGTTTTGAATTGTCTTTGTTTTGGGGTTTATTAAGATTGGGATTATTAAAATTGTTGTACTATTAAGTATAATAGCAGACAACTTATGTGCAATTTGATTGTTATTATAGTAGTCAGAAATGTATAGAAGAGTGGTAGGAAGGGAATTAAATATGTGTTATATTTTGGAGGGAGAAAGATGTTGTTGTTTATTCATTTAGTCGCTTCCGACTCTTCATGACTTCATGGACCAGCCCACGCCAGACCTTCCTGTCAGTCGTCAACACCCCCAGCTCCCCCAGGGACGAGTCCGTCACCTCTAGAATATCATCCATCCACCTTGCCCTTGGTCGGCCCCTCTTCCTTTTGCCTTCCACTCTCCCTAGCATCAGCATCTTCTCCAGGGTGTCCTGTCTTCTCATTATGTGGCCAAAGTATTTCATTTTTGCCTTTAATACCATTCCCTAAAGTGAGCAGTCTGGCTTTATTTCCTGGAGGATGGACTGGTTGAATCTTCTTGCAGTCCAAGGCACTCTTTTCCTCCAACACCACAGTTCAAAAGCATCGATCTTCCTTCGCTCAGCCTTCCTTATGGTCCAGCTCTCGCAGCCATATGTTACTACAGGGAACACCACTGCTTTAACTATGCGGACCTTTGTTGTCAGTGTGATGTCTCTGCTCTTAACTATTTTATCGAGATTTGTCATTGCTCTTCTCCCAAGGATTAAGCATCTTCTGATTTCCTGACTGCAGTCAGCATCTGCAGTAATCTTCGCACCTAGAAATACAAAGTCTTTCACTGCTTCTACATTTTCTCCCTCTATTTGCCAGTTATCAATCAAGCTGGTTGCCATAATCTTGGTTTTTTTCAGGTTTAGCTGCAAGCCACTTTCTTCTTTCACCATCATAAGGCTCCTCAGTTCCTCTTCGCTTTCAGCCATCAAAGTGGTATCATCTGCATATCTGAGATTGTTAATCTTTCTTCCAGAGATTTTAACTCCAGCCTTGGATTCCTTAAGCCCAGCATGTCGCATGATGTGTTCTGCGTACAAGTTGAATAGGTAGGGTGAGAGTATACAGCCCTGCCATACTCCTTTCCCAATCTTAAACCAGTCCGTTGTTCCATGGTCTGTTCTTACTGTTGCTACTTGGTCGTTATACAGATTCTTCAGGAGGCAGACAAGATGACTTGGTATCCCCATACCACTAAGAACTTGCCACAATTTGTTCTGGTCCACACAGTCAAAGGCTTTAGAATAGTCAATAAAACAGAAATAGATGTTTTTATGAAACTCCCTGGCTTTTTCCATTATCCATCGAATATTGGCAATTTGGTCCCTAGTTCCTCTGCCTTGTCTAAACCCAGCTTGTACATCTGGCAGTTCTCGCTCCATGAATTGCTGAAGTCTACCTTGCAGGATCTTGAGCATTACCTTACTGGCATGTGAAATGAGTGCCACTGTTCAATAGTTTGAACATTCTTTCTTGTTTCCCTTTTTTGGTATGGGGATATAAGTTGATTTTTTTCCAGTCTGATGGCCATTCTTGTGTTTTCCAAATCTGCTGGCATATAGCATGCGTTACCTTGACAGCATCATCTTGCAAGACTTTGAACAGTTCAGCTGGGATGCCATCGTCTCCTACTGCCTTGTTATTAGCAATGCCTCTTAAGGCCCACTCAACCTCACTCTTCAGGATGTCTGGCTCTAGCTCACTGACCACACCGTCAAAGCTATGCCCGATATTGTTATCCTTCCTATACAGGTCTTCCGTATATTCTTGCCACCTTTTCTTGATCTCTTCTTCTTCTGTTAGGTCCTTGCCATCTTTGTTTTGGATCATACCCATTTTTGCCTGGAATTTACCTCCGATGTTTCTAATTTTCTGGAAGAGGTCTCTTGTCCTTCCTATTCTATTGTCTTCTTCCACTTCTGCACATTGCTTGTTTAAAAATAATTCCTTCTCTCTTCTGGCTAACCTCTGGAATTTTGCATTTAATTGGGCATATCTCCCCCTATCACTGTTGCCTTTCGCTTTCCTGTCATGTTCATGGTTTCAATGTTCTGTTAACACCGTAACGTTTCACATGTCAAACCATTATTCCGTGTCTTACATGCTTGAACGTTTGCTGGTATTTTCCATTATTGCTGTGCTCTTTATTTTGCTACTTTGGAATGTATGTTTGGGTTTGCAACTCTGTTCAAGGTTACTTTCCCAGGCAGATGTAACGGTTGCTAGCACCTGGGAGGGGGTGGTTGCTAACGAGCGCTCGGGGCGGGACTGGGTTGGAAGCAAGGCTTTTAAGTTTGTATTTGGCACGCTTTTGCTCATTCTCAGCTTTCTCTGTATTTGCATACTATTCCTTTAATAAATCAGTTATCTTTAAACCCGGGCTTGTGAGACTGAATATTTGGGATTAGGCAACCATTACATTTCCTTCTTTCTTGGGCTACTTCTAGTGTCTCAGCAGACAGCCATTTTGCCTTCTTGGTTTTCTCTTTCTTTGGGATGTATTTTGTTGCCGCCTCTTGAACAATGTTGCGGACTTCTGTCCATAGTTCTTCTGGGACCCTGTCTACTAAGTCCAGTCCCTTAAATCTATTCTTCACCTCCACTGCATATTCCTTAGGAATATTAGTGAGCTCATATCTAGCTGATCTGTGGGTCTTCCCTAATCTCTTGAGTCTGATCCTAAATTGTGCAAGAAGTAGTTCGTGATCTGAACTAGAGTCAGCTCCAGGTCTTGTTTTTACCGACTGTATAGATGTTTAGGAGGTTTATATGATATTTTTTCTTTATTTTAATATAAGAGGGAGGAGTAACTGTACTTAGTGATTTTCCTTATGTGATAAAGTATAATGACTTATAGAAATAATGTGCTGTAGTTGTTTAATATAGAATAAGAGATTATGGAAGTTTTGTATATCCTTGCTGTTAAAAGTCAGAAGCCACATCTTTTGTAAATTAAAAAAAAATATCTTGTGTTTCTGCACTTTTTTAGTTTTTTTTTCTTTCTTTGTAGTTTTTTGGGGGTTTTGTAGCCTTTGTTCTTTTCTTGAAACCTAAAAACTTCAAAATTTACTATAACAAAAAAAAATACTAATTCTTCTTAACTTACTACTTCCTCCTTATTAATATCTTTTTTACTTAGGGTTGATCAACACATTGAATAGTCCAGAAAAATTAAGGCAACAAATAATAGGCCTGTGCTATTTTGATGTTCTTGTTGTAAATATGGTAGATGTAGATGACAAGCTGTTTTTTTTATTCTTTGCTGAAAATACTTGTCCTACCTATCTGCCTGAAAGTAAGCATCCTGTGTGGCTGATAATGTGAAAATTAATACATCATAAGTTCCCATTTTTAAAGGCAGTTTTGGTACATGAGTATGGTAGGGGAAACAAAGACTCAGCTAAATCAAGCTATAGCTAAACTTTGAAGGTTATTAAATTTGATTTTTCCCTTCCCAAGATTCACATGTACCCCCATTTTGATTTGTGGAAGACACTTCTTCAAGAACAATAGAGGATTTCCTCTTCCTCCTCCTCCTCCTTCACCACTCCACCATTTAAATAATTTCACCATCAGTCATATGAAAACTTGCTACCTAATAGCAATGTGGGCAGGGATTGATGACTGGCCTGGATTTTTCAGAGGCCTAGTTTAACCTTCCTTGCTCATATGCAATATGTATAAAGTTAAGCTCAACTCCTGGTGACTGCATGGAGTATAAATGTGATTTGTTCCTGACTGCTTCCAGTTTTTTTTCTCCTTCTTTCCTTCCTGCTTGTCAGCCCTACAAGGTAGACCAGACTAAGAATCCAATGCCATGTAGGTCAGGATTACTTTTATTGTAACAGCTGTATTCACAGAATCTTGTCTGAATGTGCTTTCCCCTTCCTTCATTTTATCTTTGTGTGAACTAGGGTGGGACTTGTCTGAGACATTTTCTCCAGTTATGTTCTTGGCCAGAACTCAAGCTCCACTTATCTGACTGTTGTAGCAATTCTTCCTCCTGTTCTTCAAGGCCATTTCCTAATCCTTCTACACTACTCTAACCTGATAGTCTTCTCTCCAAGGATTGACTCCCTTAGTCTTTTTTAGATCAGTCAAGATAAGCAAGGTGCAATGTATACTCGAGTGGTGCATGCCTTGAAAAGGATTCTGAAGAGGTGTTTGGATCTTGTGAGAGCTCAACCATAGTGCCTTTCTATTATTCGTTAAAGCAGCCATGTCTTTTTACAGGATGCCATGCAGATCTGACAAAAGATGCTACAACTTTGAGAGTTGCTTTAGTGAGGACTAAAGCCCTTCAAGAGTTTCTCCCCCAAGCTCAGAAGCACTTCTTCCTAAGAGTGCACAGTTTTAATGTTAATAACATATACTTAGCCTAATGTGTGAATGCTGTTGTTGGGGTGGTTTTTCCTATTATGGCTCTTTAAAGATTCCACAGTGACCATGTGGAAAGAAGCCTTTTCTTTATATGTTACCTAGCAACCAAAGCCAAACAGCACCCATTACAGTCCTGAGGGCATGTCACCTCTTCAGACAGGTCACGGGATAACCTTCTATCTTTCAACCTTCTATCTTTCATCAGAAGGGATATTAGTAAATAAGTACAACTTAAACTTTATCATTGCCAAAGACCAACACAGAACAATATATTATGAAGAGTGTTTTTAAAAACAACAACAACAAATCATATGATGAATAATAAATAGCCACTTCCCAACTGTGGATACCACCACTTTCTTTTCTCCACCCCCGACCCCCCCACCCATGGGTACACTTCCATCCATTCATCAGGGGGAGGAGATTTCTTAGGAATATTTTTGAGGTTTTTTCTCCTATGAGATTTGCAAATTGTAATTAAGCTTCAGAATAACTTTGCTTTACAGATATTTGTAAAAACTGTCTGCATTGCCCAGAGGGTTGGCTGGAAAAGTCTCTTTAATCTAAGATGGACCTGGAAGTGTGAGAAAAAACTATCTCCTTGCAGCTCTCCTTTTGTGCAGGTAGGCATGCATGTGTTATGATCATGACAGATTTTGCTGAGAGTAGAATGATTCTGGAGTATACACCTAATAAGAGAGAATAAAGCCAAAAAAGAAAAAAATGTACGGCATGATAGAACAATAGCTGCTTTAAAGAAGATACCGGCAGGGTGGGGGGGGGGACACCAAATCTGTGGAAGCTTTCCATCTGCAGTTTACTTTGGCAAATAGAGAAAGCATTGAGGAAAATACTCCTGTCTAGTCTTGCTGCCTATTAAAACAATTGACTGTTTGCTAAGCTTTGTGATTTTTCATTCTAAGGTATAAATAATTAGCTATGATTTACTAGTCTCAGTGCAGAAGAGTAAGTTAAACACTGCTTCTTTCCGTTCCTTTGAAGCTGCTAACCAGGGATTCAATAAGTGGCAAGAATTTAGGGGTTATTTTTCTATCACCAGATCATCTATCATTTTATAGACACATCACAGGATGTAATTAAAAACACAAGCTTCTGCTCACTGAAAACCTGGTCCCAGGCAACTTCCACTGTGCTTGCTACCATTAGTTGCTCAGCCTCAGCAGATGACTAAATGGCTGTAGACGTTTCTGAGACAAATGTTCTGTTTGTTAATTTAGTTGCAAGGTGCTTGATCCAGCACAAGCACATCACCTGGCTTTAAGCTTATGAGAGTATATTTGGACTTAATAGGATCACTCAAGTGTTTCAAATTAAGCATATGCTGAAGTACCTTGTTGGGTTGAGCCCTATACATATCTTCTTGTAAGATCAAGGCTTCTCAGAGATAAATATTAGATAGTCATACATATCAATTTGCCCTTCATCTTCCTCAAACCACTTTGAATCCTGTCCAGGAAGCATTAGTTAATTAATTTCCAGCTACTGCAATACATAATTTCTTGACATAGCTCATTTGCCATTGCTGACATTTAGCCATCATCTGGAGGCATGCTTTGAAGACTTTGGAGCAGAGACGGATAATCTAGTCTCTTCTTGGTGTTTTGGACTACTATTCTTACAGGCTGTTGCTATTCATCATGCCTACTAGGGCTTGTGGGAATTGAAGTTCAAACACATCAGGAGAGCAACTGTTTCACCGTTCCTGCTATAGATATCATTGACACCTTACTGGTATATTCTTTTTTTAATTTATTAATTTTTATTGAATAACTTTATACAATAGTAAAAATGATACAAATTTAAGAAAAATAGAAAAGAGTAAAGAAATGTAGTGAATAGATAAAGAAAAGAAAGAGAAAAAGAAAAAGAAAAACATATAAAGAAGCAGCTTCTGATCTTCTTTACAGCAGTTACAAATAAATTTATCATCTGTCCTCCCTTTTTAAGTTTACATCATGATTTCCTTCTTCCCATATTTTACCCTTCCTAATCATCAAATCACCAGTTCATTTTTTTCCATTTTCAGCAAAAGGTTCATAAAAGGTTTCCAATCATTAATAAATGTACTTGTTGTATTTTCCCTAATCAAACAAGTCAATTTTGCCATTTCTGCAAATTGTCATCTTCACCAACCATTCCTCTGTCATAGGTATTTCTGAATCTTTCCATCTTTGTGAATATAATAATCTTGCTGCAGTTACCATATATAAAAACAATCTTCTATGAGTCTTTTCTAACTAACTGTGCAAGTCACAATGACATCTTAATTGGTATATGCTCCATCTTCATTTTGCTGTTTCTTATATTTCAGGAGAGATTGCAATATCTCCATATATTACAGAAGAGATTGCTACTCCAAAAAGAAACTAAAATGGAATATGAAGAGTGATGTTCCAGCATTCTTTTAATCAAGAGTTTGTTCTAAAGCTGTTGAGAAATGTAGGGTTGAAATTCTTCCATATAATGCTCTTGCTTCTTTACTACTGTAAAATCTAAAACCTATGTTCAGATTATGGAGACAAACTTGGAGGGCTTAATAACATCTAAAAGGACCATCACATCATCTTCTCATCTTTGTGGTAGATCATGCCCTCTATGGACCCCCTTTTTGGCTCCTCTATAATTCAATAATAGATAAATCCAGCTACATATAGCTAAATGGTAAATTCTCTTGCAGCAGTGACTGTAGATTATATAATAATGTTGAAGGAAGCTTCATAAGAGACTATTTGTGCCACTGCTCATAAGGAGCCATTTAATGTATATTCTGAGTTTCATGCTGTCAGACAATGCAATTGAATAAACAGTTATAATAGGTAAAATAATATAAGCAGTGATCTGAGCTTTATATTTATTGTAGGAATAGGCTAGATCAGTGTTTTTTCAAACTTGACAACTTTAAGATGGTTAGGGAATTCTGGGAATTGAAGTCCACACATCTTAAAGTTGCCAAGTTTGAAAAACACTAGGATGGACGGAGGTATTTAAATTGCTAGAACTAGAAATAGGGCAAATGTTGGGTTAAAATAAAAGTGAGGACCTGGGATTGGATGTTTCCAAGGCAAAAAGCAGCTGCTAATAGATGGCCTTTGCCTTGGATGGAAGCTAGGGATTCCACCAACACCTTCCTGCCCTAGCCTCCTCATGATGCCTATCCACATATATTCTAGAGTTCCTTTTAATGGGGAAATGTTGTGCATAGTTAAGAAAAGCTCTGGGGGCAATTTGCACTGGGGAATGGCACCCAGGAAGAGTGACAATCTCCTTTCTAACATCGTAGCATCAGTTCAAATATCTACTCAGGCTGCTTGGTATGAGAAACGTTTAGGAAGACCAAGAGTAGGCCCTGGGTCAACTTTGTTCCTTAGGAAATTAGATCCATTCTTGATTTTTTGCACGGTGAATAAAAGCAACTGGAGCTAACTGCATGCATCCAACTAAAATTCCACCAGAATCTTTGCTCTTAGATATTCAGTCATATACAACTGGCATTAGAGAGGTGAAAAGGTGATGATCGAAGTTAAACAAATGGATTGGCTGTTTTGCTGAGACTTACATGGATTTTTAGTATCTCTGAAAAGAATCATTAAACAACCTACAATTACATCCTCCGCTCCCCAAAATAATATCAGGTTAGAATATGGAGGGGAGGAGGAATCTCATTTTATTCATTATTATCTTGTACTCACTCAAGTGAACACTGTCTAATTATGTTTTACTGAAGATGATGAAAAATATGTTGTATGTAGAATTTACAGTCAGAGTAATAAAATACATATTTGTTTTATGAAATAGCACTTGTGGTTAAACAAATCTTAACATGTGTCTTAATACATGGTGGTATGTGGGAAAAGCCAGATTAAGCAGACATGCCTGTGGTCTTCACTAGGAGGCCCTTAGTCTTATTCTGAATCTTAGCTGGCATTGGATTTGGTTGCTGAGGGCACCACAGCAAAGCTTTAGTTTCCAATAGTTATTCAGAGTAGTCCTATTCTGATAAAATGCAACATGTGTTAGGAACTTACTATCCAAAATCAAACACAGGGTTTCTTTCCTTACTGTGATTTGTTAATCTTTTATTCAGATATAATTTTAAGAATACTACAATGTATATTTATTCATTCATTCATTCATAATATTCATAATATTCATAATATACTGTATCATCAATTAGTTATTAAAGTGGTTCACAATAGAAGAAGAAATATGGCAATATGGTAATAAAAACATAAAAGTCAAAATCATAAAGCAATGTTTATATAGTTAATTGATTAGTTATCTAATTATTTAAAGCCTTTTACTCTATTCTTCAGTTAAAAAAACTTTCAGAGCATTGTACATTAGATTACTTACCAACACCAAAAGAATCACAGGCTTATTATATAAAAGGTACAGCACAAAAGAAAAAAAGAAATGAGGAGGGAAGAGGAAATCAAGCAAAGACAAGCATCAGATCTTAAGAGAAAAAATAAGTTATAGCAGATGGCCAGTATCAAGACAAAGCAACATATATCAAATAATGAAAATCCACTGTGAGCCAATACAACATTTAGACATAACATACCTAAGCTGTTATATTCACTGCGAATGTTCTTTCTTTCCAGATCCTTCTTGAAATAATACTACATGATAGTGGGGTTGAGGACAGAAGTAACCACAAGGTAGTGGGGCAAAAATCCAAGACAGCAGTAACAGAAAGAAAAAGCAAAAATACATCCCTGTGTTGTATTTCTCATTTAAATGCAATCCAAGTAGACTTCCAATCCAACTGGACCTGGGTTTCATTTCCCATAATTCAAAGCTCATTTGGAGACCACCAGATCTGGGAAGTATGGGATAAAGTATAGAACTGATTTTAATGTCACAAGTGTCCTTTGGGGAGAAAGTACCATCCATCAATACTGAGTTGTAGTTCTGTCCAGGAACATATGTGCCCAGCTGAACTCCAGCAAACTGCAATAAACTCCTGGATGTTAAGAGAGGGACTAAGTGTGATAAGCAATGGATCTAGGAAGGGTTTAGTTCCTTCCCGGGTACTGATTTTGCTATTAATTCCAGACCATTCTCCATTGTTTGGTGTGCTTTTAAATATTCTGTGCCTTTAATTTATTCCAAGAGCATCATCTAAATACAAAAAAAAAAATTGGCTGAGTTCATACCACACACAAAACTCTAAACCAGGGGTAACAAAATACAATGGTTCTGTTCACATAACCTGCTATGTCCAAACAATTAAACCATATTAGGGCTTAATGTGGTTGGCCTAGTTTCCACAACATGCACCAGCTATGGCTCACTTCCTACAATGCACAACTATAAACTCCCCATCTCTATTTTAGCCTAGACTAAAATAGCCTAGCCACTGGGGACAGAATGGAAAAAACAGATGGAGGCAATTTTGTCCTTTTATTGACACAGAATTACAATGGTGATGAAATGTAACTTGTGTACATCCAATATCCAAGATAGCAGGATTTATCCATCAAATGTAAGTCATTGAAGTTAGTTTTCTGATACTGTTTTCTCCCCTTATAAGCCTATAAAATGCAAGATGGGTGAAACATAACGAATGCTTAAAGCTGCTGCTGATGGATATCTACATATAGAGAGATGGCAAAATGTTTATGCTCTTTACATTTTTTGCTGTATTAATAGAGAAACTCTGTGATTACCAATCAAAAAAGACTCAAGAGTTTTGCTTGTAAAGTGCAACATTATAAAGATTTATACGTATATCAGGGGAATAATATACAACATTGATGTTTTAAGGAGCTCAGTTTGGAATTTCTTTATTCAAAGAAAGCCTGGGAGAGTGAAATACATATTTTTCCTCTGATACCAGTGTGAGCATCATTGCTTCTTTATGATGTGAGCTGGAGGGAGAAAAAAAATCCCCAATATGCAGATGTGTCCCAATATATTTCTGAAATAAAAGCAAAGAGAGGCTTTTTGCACTTCCAAAAATCCATTAAAATATAGCATTTGGTAGCCCAAAAGCTCAGGGTACATATAAGGAGAGAAACAGAGGATTGTAAGTGGAATATCAATATGGCATTTTGGACTTCCAGTCCCTTCTTAATAGCAAAGGAGTTAACTTCCAGGTCAAAGTTGTCCTTATTTATTTATTTATAAATTTATTTATTTATTTATTAATAAAACACCAGCTTCGGGGGGAAAAATGTTAGTGTTGGAGTTGGGGAGAGGGGCATTCAGATCACTCTGCTCCGTGACTTGATGTGTGGTCCTTTCAGTATTCTCTACTAAATAGGCTTGTGTGCACATGTGTTCATTAAGACAGTTCTATGTATAATATCTGATCAAGTTTTGGTCAAAGGTGCAGAAGCCGAGTAGGAACAATAGCTGGTAACAATGGAGTCTTTGGTGGGAAGTGAGGTCAAACGGGTCAGTCTGATGAAGCAGTGTTGTGCTATCATGATGCAAGTTCCATCTCTTTTGTATACATGTTGTGATGTTGCACATGCATCCAGAAGGGGTAGAGCTTGCAGTATGATGGTGCTCTTAACAGAAGCAAGAGGACCCTGCAGATGTCCATGGCTGGTAACCCCTTAGGTTGGATGGAAAAGATACTTATTTAATTTTTATCCCGCCTTTATTATTTTTATAAATAACTCAAGGTGGTGAGCATACCTAATACTCCTTCCTCCTTTCCCCACAACAAGAACCCTGTGAGGTGAGTTGGGCTGAGAGAGAGTGACTGGCCCAAGGTCACCCTGCTAGCTTTTGTGCCTAAGATGGGAGAAGAACTCAGAGTCTCCTGGTTTCTAGCCCAGCAGATATAGTTACTTGTCTCTTATTGGTTATAGTTATTTTAGGCTACCCATTCTGGGCTGCAAAGATAGGGTTTATCACAACAGAGAGAATCCTTTGCTGACATCTGGTGGCTATCTGGAGTTATGCAGATTAGATCTCCTAGCCCGAAATTATTTGTCCATCTCTGCCCAGGGGTATCTACTCTGACAGGAAAACCCTGTTAAGGTTCTGGGCAGAGCTCTTTCTCATTAGTAGGAGGTATCTCCTTTTCAGGTGAAGATACCAGGGCTACAAAACATGAACCGTAGACCGTCCTCAGACATGCATATCCACACATGGGAACATCTTGCACAATAGCTCTTCCCCAACCAAAAGTTCCCTTCAGTCAGTGTGACATGTTTAGTATTTGGAAAAGTTCATGTGAAAAAATTAAGATACAGCAGAGGCTTAACTACTTAATGATGCTTAGACGTGTGCAGCCATAGGAGCCAGTTTGGTCTAGTGGTTAAGGCAACAGGCTAGAAACCAGGAGACTGAGAGTTCTAGTCCCGCCTTAGGCAGGAAAGCCAGCTGGGTGACCTTGGGCCAGTCACCATCTCTCAACCCAACTCACCTCACAGGGTTGCTGTTGTGGGGAAAATAGGAGGAGGAAGGAGTATTAGGTATGTTCGCTGCCTTGAGTTATTTATAAAAATAATAAAGGCAGGATAAAAATTAAATAAATAAATAAATAAATATGCATATTGAGTCAAAGAACTGGGAAGCTGATGTCATCCGGAAGATTTGGTCAACATTTCCCACAGTTCCTGTCTGAAGCAAATAGAAGCAGTAGGCTAAAACATCTGGAGGGCATATTACAGAAAGGGGCAGGAAGCAGGCAGGTAATCCACTTCTTTGGCCCTAATTTTTTCTCCCAGTTGACATATCCAAGGGTAGTTCTTATCAATACATTCCAGATATGTTTAAGGCCAAGGACACATGAGGTCAAAAACGTAATTTATATTGTCTGAAAGCACAGGGTCTACAGGGTTTTTAGTTACAAACAACTAAGTGGGGGGAAAAAGACACCCTTGAATTAGCTAATGTAGGCATAACTAATGTTCATCAAGCTTCCTAACGCAATTACCTCTTTCATTTGCTGAGGATGTCCATTTTCTCTGCTCTTTTAGTAAAAAGCAGGGGGAACTCTTCCTTTATGCTTCAGTTGTTACAGCTTCAAAAGGGAGATTGGGCTAGAAAGATTCAAGCTTATTTTCTATATACGTAGAAACAGACATACCCATCATGCTGCCCCTTTCTGAGGTAAGCAATATTATGCAGAGCTCAGAAAAAGTGTAAGAAATAAATAGTGACATTTAAGGCATGAGATAAGGAAAGGAAATGGGGCTATTTTGTATGGTCATCAACTAGGTTATGCAATTTCCAAATATAGGACACCAAAGAGAATTGACCCAATCATGGCATCTATTTTCATCTCTTATCTCCTTGGGTATATTTTAGCACTACATGAAATGTACAAATCTTTACCACCACCACCCCACGAAAAATCCAACATCCTACTCTACTTCCTTCAAAGTGAGTGCTTCCTAAGGCACACTGATGTTTTATCATATCAGAATAATATAATATTGGATCTTGTTCTTTTTATTTGTTGGAAACACATCTATTGGCCAGATTGTGATCTTCAGTGCATGATGTGCAGCAAATCCACATGTGCAGAAGTGACTCTCTCCCATCCCCTTTTTAATACACAGCAACAAATATCTTGCAGCCACCATCAGAAGCCAGCCAAGTATAGCAATAAAGAGTTGGAAGGCAACAACAGAAATCCAAATTTTATCATAACATATTCTGATTTGTGTAACCTGCTTCTGAAGAGCATGAAAGGAGGCATACATTACAACATCAAACATTTTCAGAGCTATTTTCTTTTAATCTTCTGTTACATCTTTTGGTGTGGGGAGATGATAAAGAGTGAGTTTGTTTAAGAAGCAAACATGAACAGCAGTTCTGTGATATAGGAATGGAAGTGTGGTCTTCAACAATTTTCCCTGTTTTACTTAAACAGAAATGCAGATTACATGTATAGGCAGATACTTTGTGATTTTGGCTTGATACTTTACTTTTAAAACAAAGCTGTGAATCTGATGTCAATTTACTTGGAAGTGCATTATTTTTGATCCACTTTTTAAAATGTGCTATATTTTGGAATCAATTCCATGATAACTAACAGCATTTCCATTTCCCAGTCTCTCAAAACCAGTTCATCTATGATCCACAATGATCTTCATTTCCATTTCCACTTCCCATGACATGCTGAAAACAGAGATCATTTAATCATTGCCTCCTACTGAGCTGCTGCTACCTGGATCTTAAAAATCCTCCCATTCCTACTACTCCATTCCAAGAGAAATAAAATCAATTGCTTTCATTTCCTTCCTCCAGTCCACGTCTTCATTATACTCAGCTCTATCACATATAAAGAAATCCTTGGGTCAGCTCTTGGCCATGCCATGATTCCATAACTCCAACTGCAACATGGACCCACCAGTTCAGGTAAAGGGATAAAACCTGCAGCTGTTGGGCATGCTCAGAACATCAGGTTTGGCTTCAACCCATGTTTGTATCAGCAGTTAGATTACTTCTTCTCACCCACTATTTTGAGGTGTTCACCTTTTTTTTCCCCTTACTACATCTTAAAACCTGTCAATTTCAGAGGTCTGTCTCTACCACTTCCTTTTTTTTAATAGTAATTTTATTAAAGATTACAATTTACAACAATAAAAACTAATACAAACTAAAGAAAAAGACAAGAATAAAAAGAAAAAAAAGGTGCAAAAAAGAAAAAAAAAGAAAATAATATAGTAAAGAAAATGAAAATATATAAAGAAGTGATTCCTAACATCATCACAACAAGTATAAACAATTTTAGTAACTTATCACCTTCTCATAAAATACAAAAATGATCTCTTCTTCCCATATTCCTTCTCTTATCTACAGACAAATCCATAAAACCTTGTCATTTCAGTCCTGATGTCAGCAAAAGTCCATTAAGGGTTACCAGAGATAACATATTTATTTTAACCTTGATCAAATAAACCAACTTTATATTCCTTCCTTTTATTTCTAACAACCTTGGATTTTAATCCTTTCAAATTATGTCTTAGAACTTGATTTTTTTTTCCCTTCTCACAAAATTCTTCAAAGCTTTACCAAGCCTCTTTTGTAAATCCAATATAGAAAAGTTATCCAGGTCATTCTCTTGGTTTGTTATTTGTATATCCCTTTTAATTATTAAGACATCAGCCAGCTTCTTCTGTATGCCCAGTATAACATCTTTTTCCATGTCATTCTTGTAGCCTTGCACATCCACTCTCAATCATGTCAGGTAATACTTGTGCCTTTTCCATAGTTTATTTTAAACACAGTCTATCTATAGAGACAGAGACTCTTAAAATTAACTTCTGGGTCCATTGCTCAAAAATAGCCTTCAAAAACTACAATGTTAAAATATTTTGCTTCATTCTGTACTAATAAGTCAAGTCTGAGTATTCTTCTCCTTTAATTGTAATATTTAGTTCCTTCTAGCATCCAATTTTTAAAGTCTTATTTTTTTAAAAAAATTCAAAACAAAAGCATTTTCCCACAGGAAGGATTCTTTATAATTAATTCCAGAATCTTATTTCAAAATAATCTGGACCCTTAGGCCATTTGTAACTTTTTAAAATTAAAGTTTTAATCATCCTATTTATATTTTATTTATTTATATTTATATTTCAAATTTCATCACTGCCCATCTCCCTCAAAAGAGGGAGTTTGCTGTTTATTCCAGGGGAAAAAAATTAAGTCCTTAAACCAGTATTTAAAACTTCTTTTGCCAAGACTGAAGGACACTCACTTGCTGATATAAAACCTGTCAATCCAAAGGTTCCTAATAGCTGAAAAGCAATTAACAAGCAATTTCCAAAGTGATTAGAAAAGGAAGTAAGTGAACACAGTGTCCTTTTAATGGCTCTGACTGCAGTTTGAGCAAAAAGATGACAATTCCCTAGTCTCCCTGCTATCTTGTGGTCTCCTCATAAGGGGCAACTGTCTGGAGCACTTGTGGGCAATCTCAAGTTCTCTCCTTGCTGGACAGGAATTACAAAGAGACAGTCTACTTGCCAGTTCTTCATTCCATCACAGTCATTGACTCCACTTTTCACAGAGCCGTCTTCAGTTCACCATTTCTTCCCTGGAAGTCTGTCTCCTCCACTTCCCATGCCTTGGCCACCTCCTTTTTCTGCCACGTCCTCCTTTTTTCATCTCATCCTAAACCCACACCTGAAGCAGATAATTGTCCTTGTGGTGTTAAAATAGTGTCTTCCCCCTTAAATAGGCAACAAGCCTTGGCAGTTTTTCCATGGGTGCCATCTGGCATGCTTCACTGACCATTCAGTTGGTGTGGCCTCACCCTGCCCCAGTCCTTGGTTCTGTCCTTCAGGGCCATTCTTTTTTGGGCTGTGGGAGAGTTAACTTCTTTCAGCTGGGATTTCCACCATAAAAAATCAGCCTTCAACCTCATTCAGAGTAACAAATTCCTTTTAATGGAAGAATATTTAGGGTTGTGATTGGCAGATGGATTCCCTCTGGGTGGTGAGCCTGAGAATGAGGGAGAGCAGCAAAGCTAGAGGGTTTAACTAAGGCTGTGATTAACATGCCTTGAACCTGAAGAGCAGAACAGTGCCTTTAGAGACAGGACTAGCAATGGGCACCACAACTTTTTATGTTGGTTGAATTTTCTGAAACATAAGAGGGGATAAAGAGCACTTTAACTCAGCAGTGGAGGAAAGCCCACAGATTAACATGATCAACTGAGATCAACACAAAGGATATGGAGCTTATCTTGGCATCATCCTGAGAATGCACTGCTAATGACTAACACAGAAAACAACTACTATGGTTCTTAAAACCAGCTGCCATGTGATCACACCAATCCACAGAAGGTTCCACACTGGAACACAGTCCTCGATTTAAAAAAGTAGTGATTGCAGCGCATAGCTCTACTGACTGAAGATCAACTTCCAGCCGGATACTTCAAACATATGGGAAAATTCAACCACTATATTCTTTCTCCCACCCAGCTTCCTCCAAATTGAATAGACAAGCCTTTCTACCTCTGTGCCTGAAAAACTGCTATATTTTACAGATCTCTCATAAAATGTCAAAACTGTGCAGTAAGGGATTTTAAATCTCCACATTATGCCCATGACCTCTGGTCTTTCTGCTGGAATCACTGCCCGCCCTACGCATAGAGCCCTGACTTTTTTAATAGCAGGGAGGTGAATGATGAGATGCAGGACATGTTTTCAGCTAATATTGAAGTGGCGGTATTTTCCGACTTTGTCACAGCTAGGAAATATGAAGGAACCAGAAGTTCTTTTATTCAGGCACATGAGAGGACTGGGGGAAGGAGGAAGAATTCTTAATCGAGCCACAAAGGAGTTCTCAAATTTTGCACTGCTGGTATGACCTCCTAAAATGAAGGATGACTTTGGGTAGCTTCTCCTCCCTGAACCAAATTAAACCAGTTGTATACCAGTTAGTTTTAATAATTACATTTTTATCTGTATTATCACAGGGCTTCTCAAACTTCACAGGAACACAACTCCCCAGTGCAAGCTTACACACAGCTAAAATAGGGAGCAAAGCCTAGCATAAGTTTTAACACTGCTCCTGCTTTGCCTAAACAAGCCAGATCATTTATTTAAAAATTTGCAACACCCTCTGCTCATTTTCTCATAATCACACGGAGGGCCCCAAATGATAGTTAAGTAATCTTGTTCTAAACCAGGGTGTGAAAGGTCAGAAATGTATGGAATCTAATACACTGATTACAGTGTACAATGGCACCTTGAGCTGTAAAAATAAAGATGGGAAAGAAAAAGAAAAAAGAGGAGG
Organism: Candoia aspera; assembly: GCF_035149785.1. Lineage (NCBI taxonomy): Eukaryota > Metazoa > Chordata > Lepidosauria > Squamata > Candoiidae > Candoia > Candoia aspera. The sequence continues at coordinate 37,138,065 of NC_086156.1, read as the reverse complement.
GGCGAAGTTGTTTTAAAATGCTTAAAGTTATACCTAGTTAAGTGATATAAAGAGGCTGCTTGGGAGAAAGCCTTAATTTATTGGGCCTATAATAAAACTGCTGATCACATTCATTTCTTATATTTTTAAATCCCATTCCATTCCACCATGAGATGAGGTATAATACCATCAATTTGCCTTATGGTAAATTAATGTGACTGTGTTCATCATAGCAGCCACATTGCAACACCTATGACATGTTCGCAAAACTCTGAATGTGTCCACTGGCCTAAAAGAATGTCAGAGTGACATAGTGTATATGCATTTCCCACACTTTTATCCTATTTTAGAGACAGGGTGCTAAGTCCAAATTAGCTAATTTGGGCTTCCCCAATTCTAGCCTGACAGTCAAATTAATATGTGGTACTGATTCTTAGTAACTTACAGTTCAATCTTGCATACAATAACACATTCTGAGGCTGAAATAAATTCATTACTTTAACCACTGTGCTCTTTGAAGTCTTGACATGTGACATGTCCTGAAATAAGACAGTCAGTGGAATGGAAGGCACTGAGTCAATATTGAAATCTACCAATAATGTATAAAGATACATACTAAGTACAAGGATCAAACACAGAGTTGCTTCATAGAACTGTTTTAAGAAGGTTGAATGTATTTCCCAGTGTCATATAGGTGATATTTATTATTTAATTATTTAATTGATTTTTATCCCGCCTTTATTATTTTTATAAATAACTTGAGGTGGCACACGTACCTAATACTCCTTCCTCCTCCTATTTTCCCCACAACAACGACCATCTGAGGTGAATTGGGCTGAGAGAGAGTGACTGGCCCAAGGTCACCCAGCCGGCTTTCATGTCTGATATACTTTATATCCATTTGGATATACCACTCAAATATAGGCAAAGTCATAGCTGGGGGGGAAATCTTACTTTCAGCTTCTTGAAATCAAACAATATTCTTATTTTGCCCTTTTGATACTTTCAATTGGCTATTTTTCAGCTTTAGATTCTTCAATAAGGATCGTATCATATCTGATTTCAGAGCTAATCACTACAAAAAGAAAAATCATTTTCTGTCATGGTTGAAAATTATTAATTCCTGTCCATCATCAATAAAGCCATTTTCCCTCTCATTTTTAAGCATTATGGGAAATCACCAAGTAATTAGGAGATGCTTATTAATATATTAATATACTGTAATTATGGTAATGCATATGAATGAAAATGAAGGGCAGTCTTTATAGATTTCTGCACTTACTTGTGTTTAAAAAAATGATAAGACTTTCTATTAATAATGTCAATTGTGCGTGCAAATGGTTAGCTTTTCCTCCCGCTTGATTTATATTTTTCCACACAATGTGAAATAAGGCTCCTGTCTGGGGTCCATCTTCCTCATTATATAAACAGCCCTGAAACTAAAAGGGCCTGAGAATGCAAACACATCCTAAATTATTATGCCTTTTATTTGTATTAGTAGTAGAAAAAAATAGAACCAAGGAACACTCCAATTTAGGCAGAGCAGCTAGAACATAAGTCATAATAAAATGTTGAAACAATGCAATTGCTTGTAAGTATTAATTTAATTCTAAGAAAGAATAGGTCTAGGCCAGTGCGAGGTGGCTTGTTTTTAATACCTCCATCTCTCAAATATCTTGTTTTAGGAAATTAAACTAGTGTAAAAAATTACAGTCTCAGAATTTTGGGCTTTGACTGGTCCCCTGCTGCCCTTTATATTGTGTATCAGTAAAATACAGTCCATCTTGCTGTTTTATTTTATTGTTTGTGGCCCATGGAAAATCCTATTGTCCAGTTGCCCAGAGTAAATGAATGACAAATCAGATTAGCTGATAAAGCAGTAACTGACCAAGGCTGGTTAGGGTTCCCCCACCCCCTTCTAATTTTTTAAATTTATTGTTGCCTACTTACTGTCTTCTCTACGCCTGTTATTTTCTTGTGTTATGCTTAGGTCTTAGGAACATGATTATGTTCACTTCAAAAAAAAATTGTATACATTTAGATGACCCTGAAAAGGTCACAAGGCCTTATTAAAAAGTCTTGAAAAGACCATTTAACTCCACAATGTTTATTGGCCAAAAGGATTGTTTATTTATTTATAGCCCAAGACCAAGTTACAGAATTTAAAATACAGCACAACATTAATACATGCATACGTAACAGTACACACATATATAAAAGGAAGAAACCCTATAAAGTTAACATTTCACTGAAGGCACCAAACAGGCTATATAGCTTTCTATAGGCTTTCTATAGGCTGAGGCTATAAATTAAAAAAATGCTACTGCTTTCAAAACCCCTGGATATTGGTCATTTAATAAGAATAGCTCAATCTCCTTGTCATGAGTTGAGTTTATCAGACTCAAGAGCGGGTGTATTAGCTCTAACTGCCAATGTGAGTACAGTGGGCACTTTAAAAGGAAGTGTGAAACAGACTCAACCTCTGTGTTTGAGCAAATACATACTCAGTCTTCATAAGGAAAGTTGGTATGTTGACCATCTGTCACCCTAGTAGGGAGAGCATTGGCCAGAAAGATTATATATAAGTTCTGTACTGAGCAAGACTATTCAAGATGCCATTTGTTATGTAATAATAGTAATAATAATAATAATTTCCTTTTATTTTTTTTACTTTTAGCCATTCCAAATTAAGGATTTAATCATTCAGAGGAGTAAGCAGTACTTAAATGGAAATTGTAGCATTGGATGATACCACAGGGAAGTTTCGCAAGCAGGTTCAGTTAGTATAGTCTATGTTATCAGCAGTCATGTATTTTAAGGCTCCAGATTATCACACTACACAAGGCGATAGTCAAGCTATCTTTTAAATCCAATTCCCTGGCTCATAAGGCATTTCAGTGCAGCCCTCGGTGCTCATCGGCGTATTTCAGTTCAATTCAACCAATGCTATTTTTCATGAGCAGGATAGATTCCAAACTAGAGCTACTGGACAGGTTGTACTCCCATAGTATCTGAGTTGTAAAGAAAGGTTCTCAAATATGACCCCAAACAAAAAAAATTAAAACCCAATCAATTATTTTTGAACTTCTTGGAAACAACTTCGTTCTGTATTGCTACTTTGGAAATCATGGCAAAGATAGCATCATTTGTCCTAAGTTCTAGTGGAGGGATGGAGAATGTGCCAGGGATTGTACAATGATGGTGAGCCTTCCCCTTTACAAAGCTTCCCCCCTATGTTTCTCCCCAACCCTTAGAGAAACCATTTGTCAATCAAGGAAGACTAGTGCCTTGCCAATTGAATGATTTTGGATTCTAGTGTTAAGACAAGGAAAGGGAGAGACAGAGAGAGAGACTGTATTGGGTTGGATGAGGGAAGAAAGCAAGGCTATGCTTGCTGAAACTGCCACCTCTGATCTCTGTTCCTAGATCTACTGTTCTCTGTGATATCAGGAAAATTATTCAGTGTTTGATTTTAGAACCTGAATTATACTCAGTTTCCTGCCACTGTTTAAAGTCCTAATTAAGCAGACTCGAAAGTTCTCAAGCATTGATATAGTATGTTACAACACAAAATCAGGTTTTTTGGCAAAGATTTTTTTAAACAGAGTGGTGGGCCACTGCTTGAATAAAATTTGCCCTGCAATTACCATTGCAGTTAAGAATACATGCTTCCTCAGAACAAGGCTGAAGTCAATGGGCCTCCAAATAGATAGAACAAAGAAAGAACTAGTCTGGTTAACTCAGGAAGATGGTCTTCCCAAGAAGATGCTACCCAAAGCCAAGATCTCGAGGGAGGCACAACTGCCCAGGGCTCCACTTGTAGAAGGGACCCCTTCCAAGATAATTCAATATTTGAAATTACAAGATGGGTTAATGGCTTCTATTTAAGTCCATAAAACTTATAATCTCAAGAGTTTTTCACTATTTTGAGTTTCTTCACTGTTCTTCTTCACTGTTCTTCTTTAGTGGACCATTTGTTTCAATAGAGAAAAAAGGAGGAGTAAAAAACATGAAGAAAAAGTGTATACGGAACTCAGACTTCCATTCTGCTCCTGGACGTCTCGGAGTCTTAAAGGGGCCATTCCCGTATCAATTCATGTCCAGTAATACAGAAGATGAGTATAGAACCTCTTTTGATTTAATAGATCTGTCTGTAACACAGACTGACAGCTGACTGAAATTTATAGTGTCATATTCATTTATGTACCAGGGCTGCAACAAAAGCCTCCTGCTTTTCCTACCGATGGAAAAACCCTGCTGAAATTCACTCTGGAGCCGTAAATGGATTCAGGGCAAACTGAGCTCTATAAACAAATGAGGTGGGGGTGGGAGAAAGCATTTCCACAGAAATATGTAAAAAGATCCTGGATAAAAATGCTTCAGAGAAACAGTCGGCTTAGTTGTAAAATGAGTTTAAATTAGGCTTTTAAAAGGATTGCTAAATCTTGACACATATATGAGCAGCTTATTATCATGCAATTGTGCAGTAGTTGCTTGATCTTGTTACTGATGTGCCACATATGAATAAGTGATTAATTACCACAAAGGCTAAAACAGAGCAGAGTGAGAGTACTGTAGCTCACCCTGAAAGAGGGGCTTAAACACGTTTATTGCCCTTTAAGTGCATTTCATTAAGGCCAATTAAGGACTTTCATGTCTTATTAGAAAAATGAAGTAGATTTATGAGGTTTCATAGGCAGTAAATGCTAGGGCTAGCAGATACAGAACGTACAGAATCGTGGTGCTTAGGAGCTAAAAAAATATGTAAAAATGCACACGGAAAGGAGTAAGTTGCACCAACTAGAGCGATCTGCCCAAAGGAGAAGATGGGATCATGGGATCTGCTGAGTGGCATTTGTTCATCACAACCCATTGGGTTAAATTATGCTATTATAATTCTAGCAGCAGTTTGCCACTCTACAGGACATGCTCATGCAGAAGACGTGATGCTTGGAATCTTCTTCCAGTATGTGCCTGCTGCAACCCCAAAACATTGTCAGAAGACCTTCTTCAGAGGTCTGCAGTAGGTAAGGTGAGAGAGATGGATGGCTATGGCTGACTCTTTTAAGTGGTAGCACTTCTGCTGTTCACCCACAGAATCACCTAACACTTATTTATTTTCCCAACCCTTTGGAAACATGCCTTGAAAACTTTTAAATGTGTTCTTACTGCCCACATGAATTCTCTGCTTCTTCTTCTATTATTCATTTAGCGCTTGATTTCATACAGAAACAGATACCGATGCTTTAAAGCAGTGTTTTTCAAATTTGTCAAGTTTAAGATGTGTGGAATTCAACTCCCAGAATTTCCCAGCCATATTGGCTGGGGAATTCTGAATGTTAAATTCTGAGAGTTGAAGTCCACACATCTTAAAAGTTGCCAAGTTTGAAAAATACTGCTTTAAATCCTTTGTTTTTAATCCTGCTAGCCACTTTTGTTTTTAGGAAGAGAGAGAGGGAGGAGGGGAGAGATACTCTATATACAGTTGTGTTCTCAGATTGAAGCGCAGAGGGTACAAACTTCTGCTGGATTTAATTATTGCTTTGACTAACAGTCACCTTCACCATTTGCAAACCAACATGCAAATATGTGGCCTGTAAGATGGTATATAAGCCTTCACATTTTTTTTTTTTTGACTCATGACTCACAAGAATCCATACATGATATATAAACTAACACAGAATGGTTAGGTCCTCTGCATCTCAGGACTTAAGAAAACTTTTTGTTTATATTACAGATTATCATTCTAGAGATAGACATCGAGTGGCCACTTACACATTTCAGAAAAAAGAAGATTGCGTAATGAAGAAACAGAATACACACCCATATTTATAGGGAAATATAAAAAGTACATTTTTTCCCAACAAAGATCCCCCAAAAATAATCTTGTGAGAAAAGATTATTTGACAGTATCATGCCACTGACTTTTGTCCATAGAAGAAGCCTGCTAGTTATTTCAAGAAAACCTTCCTCAGAGGTTAAAAAAAATGTAACATTATCATCTGGGACTTGAGCTGCTTCATGGCAATTCGTACAGTTAAGTTTAAAATGTATGGAACAGAGGCAGCTTTTTTACATATCATATGAGCTATAAATTTTTTAACATGCATTATTTACTCAGTGGACTGGAATAGCTCTAGCAATTGGGAGAGATATGGATTTAGAAATATTTTTTAAATGCACATTATTTACCCCACAGAATAAGCTTTTCCAGTCTATCAGATATAGCTTTAGTTGCCTAATTAAAAAATCTGTATAAACATTTTGGGAAGAAGTTTTATATCTGTGCAGCAACAACCTTTGGAGTTTTATTATCTTAGCTTCTCTTATTTATTTGTTTTTTCAAATTAAGAAGCATTTAGTCATTTTATGATCTAATCAGTTGCCAAATTTCTTGTTAAAATTAAGCTATATAAGAGTTATTAAGCATTGCAAGTATCAAACACCAATCCATTGATTCCATGCCTTTTTAATTTTATTGATATAATTTTAAAATACCCCCTCCCTTTATTTTTGTTTAACTTGGTGATATAGAGTTCCCTTATATACCAAGAATTCATGTTTCTTTATAAATAAGTTTCTAATAAAGATTTCTGACACTTTGTTTTGGAGAGATTTCTGAAGAGGAATCAAGCTATTTACACAATACATTAAGTGCATAAGGAGAAAGTGTTAAGGGCATAACCTGTTCATTTATTGATGTGGTTTTACTTATTGTCAAGCCATTAATATAAGATCTTTTCTCTTTGGGGATTTAGGAAAGGAGTCAAGACTTTCTTTTTCAGACAGACAGCTTCAATCTGAGTTAGTTGCAACGGTGTTTAAACTGTTTTTATGGCATTTTAAATATATATAATTAGCTGTTCCAAGCATCAAAAGGGACAATAGAAATCCTACGAACAAACTTCATAACCATGTGCTGAGTGACCTTCTGCAAAACTGCTCCCTTTCAGGTATTGTTGGAACTGCAACTCCCAGAACCGCTAGCCAGTATGGGCCAAGGCACTTGGAGTCCCAATACAGTTGAAGAATGTCAGGTCATGGACATATCAATGTGCCCAACTTACAACAATGAGCAAAACACATAGTCTGTCTTCATATAAGTCGAGTCCCACAAGACATGCAAATAATGACTTTTTATACCAAACATAGGGAATCCATTACTTTGCAATTCTGTGAAAAGCTTTAAGAGCTACATTCAAATTTTGATGGGGCTGGAGTTAAAGTGAATAAAGCCAAATAAATAAATGGGGAAAAAGTTATTAAATCGTAGAGGCTTAAATTAACACTTGCAGGAGCACAAAACAACAGCAGTTGAAGAGTACAGTATGGAGATGCCCACAGTCTCTCAACTCTGCTTCTAGCTATTCACTGCTCAATTGGTTAATAAATTAATTGTAGGTGGAAGTCAGAGGCATCTGCAGCAAGGGACAAGCAGACCAAAATGGTGGGCACAACAATGGATTGAAGCCCCACTCATGTCACAAAGAGAAAAAAAGGAAGTATCAGAAAAGAAGAGTCAGCAAAAGAGAAATCTTCCCAGAATAGAACAGTCCTATCCAAGCATTAGATAAGAGTGCATGGATGAGTCACCTGGCTACACACCTTCCCTCTTCCCAGTCACTGACCCACAAGTTGAAGCTTCCCCCTAATCCAAGACCCAGAAGGAGCAGGTCTCCTGGTCACATAGAATTCTGCTCATAATCCATACTGTGTTCCACAGATATTTATTTCTCCGATTATATGGCCGCCCATCTCAACAAGTGACTCTGGGCGGTGAAGAGAATTAACCAAAATAAAAACCATTACAAACATTACAAAAAATACAAAGGAGCTGAGAAACCTCAAACCCAATCACTAACACAACCAATCATTAACACAACCATTGTAACGTATTGTTACAATAAGAACCCATTCTGTAATCTTGGCATGTGGTGCGTATTCAGATTTGCACACAAAGTCATTGAGGACAGCTTGATTACTATGGAGCAAAGTCTTTCATTATTCTAGGGCTTTTTAATATTTATATAAGACTTGTAGATGTGCTTTCTACAGAGAGCACCAATGTGATATAAAACTAGTCGCACTCTAACTTTCTGGTAGTGAATATCAGAGCAAATTATGTTTGTACCTGCTCCTGAAATCAGGAAAAAAGACAGAGTAAAATGTATGCCTGGAGATAAAGGAAAAATCAAAGGAGAAGGCTCCTCGCCTGTGGTGTGATGAGACAGTTACCCAGAATAAGCTTTAATTCCTTCATTGTTTTAGAATGGTTGTACATTCTTCACAGTCGAGTGGTTGAATTGGGCAGCCTTATAAATCCAATAAGAAATAAAAATAAATTTATTTTTCTAGAAGGGATTCTGCTATTTTATGAATCTGACATACAACTTTTCCTTCTAAATAGTAATCTACCAATTGAAGTTAATAGAATGCATCACAAAGTCATATGTGGGACAAAATGGGAAATCATGATAAAGACACCCATCAAGAAAAGGGAAAGTGAACTCTATTGAATTCTTTCTTCAAAAAGGCTTTCGTGTTTGACTTATTGATCTTGTGTATGCAAGAGACGGTTGCCAGTAGGTCTTAAACTAGTTGTACTAGTGATTTAATGGAATGGGAAACTGTCTTATGCAGCATGCTTCCTTCATCACAGATGAGCCATATCTGTAAAGCCATTCCTTAGAATCAGTGGTAAATTAACAGGCTAACTGGGATGACAAAAGTGTGCTATCCAAAAGAAGACCAATCCTAAACCAGCTCCATAGACAGCGACACAGTCTGCTGCAGTGCGTGGTAAGTGCCAGGGAAGGGATCAGCCACAGACCTAACAGACAGACAATCCAGAGCTTGGCATCTGGGTTCTTCAGCTGCCAATCTTGCCTTATGAGCAGCCACAATGATTGGCTGTTGTGCTAAAAACAGCAGAGAAAAAGCCGAAAGATGTCCATGTGCCACACTGCCAGCAATGGGAGTAGGCAGTGCCAAGTCAACACTGCAGTTGTGGGTAGGTGCCAATGTGCTTTGGAATCATTTTTACATTTTCAAAAGTCACAGAATTCCTCCATAAAGCAAAGCAAGCTTAAACACTGAAAATTGTTTCCTCCCCATCCCTGTTTATTTTTTGTTTTCCTCTTCCTAAAAAAAACCTTTTTAAAATTTTCAGTATAACATACAGATGCAAGCTACATATGTGCCTACTTACCAAGAGGTAAACCCCATTGAAAGCAGTAAAATTTAACTTTTGAGTAGACAGGCATAGGATCACATTTCCTATCATCATGAGATGGCCAGCACAGGACAGCTGGAACATAAGTTCCCATAGTATCAAAGGGTCAGTCAAGGAACTAAGCTACCTATGACTAAAATTTTAGCAGGGAGAGTTTCATAATAGCTTAATAATAGCCATTTTGCCTCCTGCACACATGCTGCATTTTATCCACACTTTGTGTCATCTGCACCAAAACGCACACCATGTTTGTTTTCCAGAAACTAAGATTGTACCCTGCATTTTTCATAGGCTACAAATTCCAACTTCCAGCAACCAAACACAGTAGCCATTTCAGGTTTTGATGACAGCATTAGCCATAGAGCTTGATTAAAATGCAATGCATAATGGTTGGAAGGTAGAGTTAAATGCAGAATATACTGTACATCCTTGTCAATTAGGTTTTTTAGTTTAGCATGTCATATGAACATGGAAAATGAGGCACTTGGCTTGGGGGTCCTTTTTGTCAGAATAGCATTTGGTATCTAAAGAGAATGGAATAGGTCCATCCCATTTTGCTGTGTAACAATGTTAATATTAATCCTTTAGTTAGCATATTAGAGGTGTAATGGTATGTGGGAATGACCTTGGGAGACAGGAGGAAGAACAGCAGACTAGACAACACTCAGATAAGAGGCAGCTGAGTCCACAGAAGGAATGGGGACATGGTAAACACCTCAGAAGGGACTCTCCCTAGCTTCTTGGACTGTAAAGGCAAGGGGGGAAGAGAGGTACTTTCAGACTTGCAAGATTCTGTTAATGCAACCTTACAATAAAGATAGAGCTAGTACTCCAGGGTGTGCTTCTTGTCTAGGCTACCTCACAAGGCTGACAGGAGGTTACTCCTGACCTTTTGTTTTTGAAAGTCCGGATAAACATTCATATCGATAAAATCAACTGGATGCTTATACAGTATAAAATAACAGTTACCTTTGCTGCTTTTCTTCTAAGCAAGAAAATTGAGGGTTCCCCGCCCACCCCCTTTCTCTACTTATTTTTTCTTTTCATCATAAAATGAAATAATGTCCTTCACTTTCCCAATTTCAGTACATCCCTGGTTTCTGTACTTCTTAGGGAGACTTATTTTTGGATCTGCTTCTAGGTATTAGCTCCCTGTTTGGATACCTCCAGAAACTGAACATTTTTTAATGTAAGTATCTGAAGTCGTTAGTTGCAAGAATTTCCTAAAATGTGAGGCATTCTGGTAAGTCCACAACTGCCCCCTGAGCAATTTCATGCTATTTTGCGTGCATTGCTTCCCTTTTACTTCAATTTGTTTGAGGATTAGAATCTCAAAGAAGTTTTAACTTTATTTGTAATTTGCAAATATTGAAAAAAGATAGTGTTGGAAGGATAAGAAGAATTTAGGATATGTGTACTGTAATGTAAGTTCCTTATTCCATCATCCTGCAAAATGGTGAAGAACTTTGCCTACAATTAGGAAATCAACTGAGCTATAAATTACATTTCAATCATTTCAGTCTCTCAATCCTATATTTTATTTGGAAATAATGATACAAAATGGAGAAAATTTATATCTGTCTATCTATCTGTGTCTGTCTGTCTGTCTGTCTGTCTGTCTGTCTGTCTGTCTATCTATCTATCTCAAAATGCTTTTGCAGATTGCTTATAGTTTTTCTCTAAATGAGGGACACTTGAATGAATGTATCCCATATGTTTTATCACCTGGGCTGGTTCAAATGTAATGACAAACTATGGTCAGCAGGAGGTGCCCTTCTTTCTTTCTTACCTTTCCTTTAGAAATACCCATGACTTAACAGCTATAATGTAACAGCATCAGTCAAGTAGGCATTGTGAGGAGACAATGATAGTACACTGAGGGTTACAAGGAACAGATAAACCATGTAGTGACATGGGAAAATGTTGCAGTGGAACAAAGAACACCAAATTCAGTTCCTTTCTGGGTAACTTTGGATCAATGTACCTCACAACATTGTTAAGAAAATACAATAACAGGAGACCCCGATGTTCATTGCCAGAGGCAAGGCTGGATATATATGCAAACAATGCATAAAGCAGCAAAGATGGGGGAAAAAAAGGGCCTTCCAGTCCACTCTGAGTAAGCTCTACTCCTGGAAATTTTGACAAATTCCTCTCTACCAGTTAGACATTGTACTGATTAGTTTTACAAATAGTTTAGGTAAATTGCAGGAAAATGTTAATAAAAAATTAAATTATTTAATGAATGAGAGAATACATACTGCTGCAGAAGAACCAAGGTACCTTCAGCCAAGTTATAACCTTGTTTTAAAGTTCTCTGAGGTTGTCAACAGGGATGAAGATACAAATGGACCAGTCAACATTCTTTGCTTGATCTGTGGGGAAATACTATAGTGTGGAAAGATTATACTTTTTAACTCAGGAGAAAAGAAAGAATTAGGGGGATATGATGAAGGAATATACAGTTATGCAGAGGAAGGACAAATCTGAAAAGGCCATTTCCTCATGGTATTACAATCCAGCATTATCCACTGAAGCTAAATATTGGGAGATTCTCGACACAAAAAAGGAAGGATTTTTTTCCCCAGATCATACTGACATTATGGAAACTGCTCTCACAAAATGTAGCATCAGCATCAACTTGTGCAGCTTGACAAGGGGATTAAAAGTCCATAGAGGATAAGACAATCCGATGGCTAGATATTGCCTCCAGTATAAAAGAAGTGCTCCTTAAAATCCTGGGTGCATAAGTGGGAGGATGCTATTGCACTCATGTCTTGCTTGCCACTCATTGCCATAGGTTGTTGTAAGTCAACATGAAAAATGTACTTGACTAGATAGGCCTTTGATCTGAACCTGCATCAGTCTGAAGTTCCTTTTTACTGTATACTGTAGCTATATACCCCTTATGGTAGAATTCCCAACCTTGGACTATATTTATTAGGAATAATAAAATTTGCAATCCCAATACATCAAAAAGTGTCAGGCTGGTGAAAATTGCCCTATGCTATTAAAATAATGTGAAAGAGAGCAGAAACATATTTGTTGTTCCTGTCTTCTATGGTGTTCCCAGCCCTCAAGCTTCACTTTCTCCATGCGTTGCTGCAGTGGGGACTGTACTCTTAACAAATAAACACTATTTGGATTTGAAGGTGAATTTTGGCTTGTTGTAAGCAGATTGCCTTTGCCCAGACTTCAGAACCCTGATTGCCAGGGGATTTCCATCAGTTGGGAAGTATTCAGAAGTATAGCAGACTTTCCAGTACAGAAGTTGCAATGTATGAAAGCAGATGGATCTGAGCAACAGGAACATAAAAAAGGTGGCTGGAACAAGATGGAACAGGACCTTAGCACTGGGTATCAACCTCCAGTGCCATTCATTCTCTAGCACCATTATAACAAGATTTGGAGATCATAGTTTTCACATTATCTAGCTGTGATTGCAGCTACAATAGTTCCATTTGCAAAAACAAAATTATTGCAAGACCAAAAACTTTCCAACGTAACAGGGACGAGCAAATGGAAACATGGTAGAATGCTATTCTGTCCCTTACCCTTCTACATACTATCACAGGATCACTGCCCTGAACAGCTACCATCCCCTTCACTGCATCCCAGAAAATGCTCAGTTTGGGAGGTTGCACAGCTTCCAGTCACCTTCAGAGAGAGAGCTGCTATAGCCCTTCTGCCTCAGCCAGAAAGCGACTGCAGTATCCCTTTTAAAAAAAAGAAAGAAAATAAATTAAATGTCAAATATCACCTATGACTTATATATCAACATAGAACCGCAACATAAACAGCATCATGGGAAAATGCAACCCTCCCCTTCCAGATACTGCTTCTTGGATACTTGAGCCCTTGGGAATACTGGAATACTTTTGATATTCCGCTATCGAAAACGTGATATTTTTATTCTGTTTCTAAAAATAATGCATTAAAAAAAAAAAACAGCAAACAGAAGGTTTGGTTTATAATACAAACAAAATGGTTACATTTTGAATGGGTTGTAAGTACCTGATTCTTTGCCTTTTTACTCATCCTTGCTTTAAAAAAAAAAGAAGAAGAAACTGGAAAAAATCCGCAAATCCATTTGCTAACCAGCTGCACCTCTGTACAGAACAGATAACAACCTGTATAAGCCAGGCTTTGCAGTGAATCGGTGCTGATAGGCCTGAATCTCATAGCTTTTTTAAAATGCTAATGACAGGAAGCATTTCCAAAGCCAAAATGCTCTTGTAGATCTGTCTACTTCTATTATGACTGATATTTGCTTGTAAGTACATAGAACACTTGTTCACTGTGCCTTATCTTCCATGGTGCAGCATGCTGACCTACATACCATTCAGCACAATATGATGCACAAACATCTTCTATATAATTTTTCATTTTCGACTTAAAAACAGTAGAGGCAAAATAGGATTGCTGCAAATCTAACAAAGAGATGGCATTATTTCGCAAATAAAAATGTGCATTTTTCCAAAGAATTTATTTGTCTAGCAGCATGAAGTTCATGCATAGCAATGCTTGAAAAAGGGTGTTGAATTGCGATTAGGGAGGAAAGACTTAGGAACAAGAACAAACTGCAGCTTTTCAACTTTCACAGAATAATTAAGCTTAACTTATTTCTTGTCACAATTAAAAGTTCATCCTTCTCTGAACCGTGTTTTTGCAGCGTCACTAAATGCTGCTGATAGAAGAATGCTGAAATAAATACGATAACGGCAATAAAAATAAAAGGTAGAAAGGGCTAAGGGGGCTGAAAAGATAGCTTATTACCTGTATATATAAAAGAATACACAGGCAGAACTATAGCATTTATTATCTTTGCTGAAATGTCTATTCTGTTGTGTTGCCCTAACCTTTATAACAAGGGAAATAAATTTGTCAGGTCTTTACTGTTTATAAACAGAGATCGACATCGACCTTCCCCATTCTGATGGTTCTACTGGTATAACAGTAGTAATCAAGTTCTTTTCTCAGCTGCCAAACTTTCTTTTTCAGAGGGCCTTGAGGAAAAATGCTAGGGAAGTAACACCCTTCAGGGCTAAATAGACTCTTTGTTCTGCTTAGCTGGCCTGGTGTCTCTATAAGCTGGACCTGAACCTAAAAGGGAGATAAGTAATGAATGGCAGCACCAGTGACTGAAGTGGAGGGTTGGATTGGGTTGGGTTGGGTTGGATTGTTTATTTATTTTACTCGTATTTCAATTTCGAGATCACCTGATTCCATAGAGACTCTGGACGGCTTACAGATAAATATTAAAAGAAAACCAAATGTATCAAGGTGCCAAAGGAGACAGTGACCCAGGAACCAAAACCTAAGCAGCCAAAAACCAACCAAAAGGTCCCCCATTCTGGCCCAGGGCCTAAGAAGATAACCAGGTCTTTAGCAATTTAGGAACAGTTGGAAGAGTGGGAGCAGTACAAATCTATGGATATCATCCCATAGGTTAGGAGCCATTACTGAGAAGACACACTTTCTGGGTCCCATAAGATGACACTGCTTAACTGACCCGAACTTAGCTGGCCTGACTAAAGAGGAAGAAACATATGGAGACAGGTGATTGCTCAAGTAACCAGCCCTATGCCATGCAGGGCTTTATGGGAGATAACCAGAACATCAAATTGTACCCAGAAGCCAACTGGCAGCCAGTGCAGCTTGCGGAACAGTGGGGACACATGCCTATACCTCAACACACACATCACTGCCTGCATCGCTACACATAGCTATAGATTCTGAATGGTCCTCAAGGGTAGCCCCATATAGAGCACAGTGCAGTAATCCGATCAAGAAGTAACCAAGGCGTGACAGTCTGAAGACCCTCCCAGTTCAGGGACAGGAGTAACTGGTGCACAAAATGAACCTGTGCAAAGGCCCTCCTGTCTACAACTGCTCTTCAAACAGGAGCCATTGCTCATGAGCCTCACATGGGGAAGTGCAACCCCATTAAAGACTAAAAATAGAGGGTCCCTGGAACCAGAGGGGTCAAACAAACAAAGCCACTTGGTCTTGTCAATATTGAGCCTGAGTCTGTTCCTCCCATCCAGGCCTGCACAGCCTCAAGGAACTAGATCCAGCATCACTTGGTTGACCTGGGGTCAATATGTATAATTCAGTGTGTATCATCAGTGTAATGATACAAGGCCCCAGACTGGCAGATGACTTCACACTGTGGTTTTATGTAAATGTGGAATGGAAGGGAGAGAGTGTCAAACCACGTGGCACCCTACAAAGGAGAGGGCTAGAGAGTGACCTCTCCTCCCCACCAACACTGACTGGAACCAGTTTTGAAGGAGGAAAACCACTGCAATATGGTCCCCCAATTCCCAACCCAGACTAGTCCAGAACAATGCTGTGGTCAGTGATATTGAAAGCCACTGAGAGATCAAGGAACACAAGGAGGGATGTACCCTCTCCATCCTGACTCCACAACAGGTCATTGACAAGCACAACCAGTGCTGTTTCTATACTGAACCTTGGCCTGAAACCTGACTGAAACAGGTGTAGATAATTCGCTTCCTCCAGGATCCTCTGGAGCTGAAGCCTGATCACCCTCTCCACTACCTTTCCCAGAAAAGGGAGGTTGGAGACTGGATGAAAATTGTCCAGAATGGTTGGATCCTGCGATAGCCTCTTCAGAGGAGGCACACTACAGCCTCCTTCAAGGTTGAGGGAAAAATCTCCTCCAACAGACAAGCAGACACCCACACATGGGCCCAACCACAGGTCACCTCTGGGGGGCCTTAACCATCCAGGAAGGCCCTGTATCTATCAAACACATGGCCTAGCCCACTGACTGGAGGATCCTGTCCACTTCCTCAGGAGATACAGGAGTAACTGGAGTTCCTCAGGAGTTACAGGAGGTACTTGCCCCATATAACCCTATAAGGCTGTACCTTGGGCATCTCATCTGGACCTGCCCAGTCGAAGTCCAATTCTGAGCAAATCTGAACAACTTTATCTGCCAAACAGTGAGAATATTCCTCACAGCAGCCCTGCAGATAGTCCTGTGATCCAATCCTCCCCAGCAGAGGCAGGTCATCTTAAACAGGGCCACCAGGCATCTATTGGCAGACACAATAAAACTGGAGAAATAATGCTTCACCAGTCTTATCACCACAATGTAAGCCCTAATATGGGTTCTTACCTGTATTTAGATTCTTCTTCTTCCTCCAATGGCCCTCTAGATGTCTCTTCACATGTTCATCTCCTGGAGCTGCTCAGTAAACCAAGGCACACACTGGGATCAATGCAAGAGGAGAGGCCCCATAGGGGTCTACAGTCTAAGTAGTCTGTACTACAGTCTAAGGCCTCAGCCATCCGCTCATTCTAGGCTGCAACCAAGACCTCGGCCAGACTGCCAACCAGATCTTTGGGGAAATCCCAAGTTCCCCCAAAACCCAGATGGGCCCATCAGATGCTTGGGGTGGGCTGATCTAACAAGCCCTCTCTCCCTGCAAGGTAGGGTGACACCAGTGAGCCAAAAAGCAGCCAGAGAGTGATCTGACCATGGCAACAGACTGATGACAATGTCCTCCAAAACCAGATCACATTGCAACTGCCCTGAGACAAAAACCAGGTGTAGTATATGGCCCTTAGTATGTGTTGGGCCTATGATGACTTGGGACAAGTCCATGGTTGCCATGGAAAATGAGCTGCCCCGGACTCAGCACCACCAGGAGGCAAATTTAAATCCCCAAGCACCACCAGCCTTGGAGTTTCTATTGCCAGCCCAGCAATAGAATCCAGCAATTCAGGGCAGTACACGAGCAGCAATCCAACTGTTCCCTAAAGCCCAGCTTCATACCCAGTTACCTGTGGAGCAGAGCCTCTGAAAGCTCACAATTGCTAACAGATGACAACTGCCACCCCACCTCCTTCCCCTGGAGTCTCAGCTAGTGCTAGACTCGAAACTCAGAGGGGAACATTTCTAAAAAGGGAATACCACCCTATAGCCCACTCAGGTCTCGGTAACACAAGAGACACCATAAACTATGATTGGTTTATTATGCTATGCTGTAATCCTTGATTAACAAACCACATGCTTTGGAATCACAGTGCAGCTCCAAATTCTCCTTAAAAGGAATATGCCAAGATGTCAGGGTAGCCTTACTCCCAATAAGACACGGACTCACTTAGAGGGTCTAAGGATTTCCTCTTTATTGGAAGCAGAGTGCATACGGAGAAAAAGACGGGAATGTGGGTGTGGTAGCGGGGTACCCCGTTTATACCCGCGCGGCGGACCTTGTCCCCCTCCACCCTCCATTGTCCCATAAGCTGGATCCGGATGGGCGATCTGCAGCGATATGGGTTCGTCGATGGGCGATTTAGGCGATCTCCGCTGGTCTCCTTTGTCTCTTCACTCTTGTCCGGTGCAGGTGCATCCCCCAGGGTAATGGGTGGAAGTTCCCCCGATCTGTTAATGGGTCTTAGGTCCGGACAGAGGTGTGCCTCTATTGTGCTGGTGATTGTTTTAGGTGTTTGTGTGCTTAAAGGGTAATGGTTATCCCTTCCTCCTTCCTGATGCGCATGTTCCCCGTTGTGATGCACATATGCCTTGCAATGGGGAACATGACACAAGATGGGAAGAGGGGAAGAGATATGAAGGGCTGTAGCATTTTTAGCTGCAGGATCCAACTTCAGTCAGGGAATAATTTGAGCAGGACTGTGCTTTTTCCTTAACAGCTGATTGGGTGACTTTGGGACAGTGGTTCTTCTCAGCCCAGCCTCACAACTTCCCTGGGGAAGGACGATGAGGGAAGAAAGTACATATGCCACCTTGTACTCCTGGAGAAAAGGCAGGATAGCAATTTAATAAAAGAAATAAAACAAAAGAACCATCAGTGGGCAATTATAGTTTAGCACAGTGTTTTTCAGACTTAGCAACTTTAAGATGTGTGGACTTCAACTCCCAGCATGCTGGCTAGGGAATCCTGGGAGTTGAAGTCCACACATCTTAAGGTTGCCAACTTTGAAAAATACTGGTTTAGCAAAGTAGGTTAGCAAAAATGAGCAAGAGATACCTTTCTTGCTAGATAGCAAGCCTATTATTTTGGCAAAGGGATGCTGACTGCATCATACTAGAAGAAGGCACAAAATGGGACATGATCCCAGGCAGCTCTCTCCCAGGCTTCATCATCCTACACTTCAATAAATAAATCCGAACCCAATCTATGAGTATCTCATTCTGGGTATACTATATGCCCTATCATCCTCAAAATGCTGAATCTCTGAGTTGTGCTAACACATTTCCCCCCAAATTGGGCTTTAAGTTATTTTTGTTTACTATTGTTATTGGCTAATTGTGCAATCTTATACATAACTACTTAAAAATAAGTCTTAGTCTCAGCTAACTTTCTACATTGGCTGGGAATTTTAGAAGTGGTAACCTAACATATCTGGATAGTTTTTATATAAAATTGTGACCTGTCTCGGGACTTCACAAGATTCAGCTTGTCTGAGTTCATACGTCTTTCTAAGCCATGTATTTTTAGCCAGGGTTTATTAAATGAATTATGATTAATAATTATTTCCCACTTGGTAATCACAGTCCTGGTGCTGGCGAAAAGGGCCTGGATGCCTTAAAAGTTTAAAATGGTGAATTTGTTAAATTCAAGCCATTAAAAAGATACTTTACGAGGCACGACGGCTGAGTTTGCAGATCACGCTAAGCCAGAATGAAGAGAGCACATCATGAGACAGTGTGATTTATGAATCCTGATGGTGTGGATTCCATTGGAGTTTCTGTACAGAAAAGTTGTTTTTCTACTAGCCTTATTTAGGCATTTAGCCACCTTTCTTCCTGTTTCTCAGCTGTGTTTTCATGCTTCTTCTTTTCTCCTCCGCTTCTTGTACGAAGAAAGTCAGCCTATTTAAACACCAGATCGGCTTGTTCAAACCCCACTTCTTCCCCTCAGACCTTCCTTGGATCCCTGCGCTGTCATCTGTGAGTCACAGGCCTCCTTTCATTCCAGTGGGCTAGCTTCTTAGAACGAATTGTGTGCGGAAAACTGATAAGCAGTTGCAAGCTGAAAAGTGTTCCATTACGATTAATAATTATTTCCCGCTTGGTAATCACAGTCCTGGTGCTGGCGAAAAGGGCCTGGATGCCTTAAAAGTTTAAAATGGTGTGCTTATTCGTTTCTTCTTACGGTGCACTTTGAAGGCTCACTCACTCTAATGATAGATCTCCCTTCAAGATTGCCATAAAGGCATCCTGCACTTCCATTTCTATTAGTTGTTAAGTGAGAAAGGGAGATTTTCACCCACACAAAATGCTATAGGTTGGGCTTTTTAATGGTTTGTGTATATATCATTTCCTGAAGAAGCATGCCATTAGCACTATTCTCTGGACTTACAATGTATAACAGTTCAGCGTTAGAGGAAAAATAATGTGAATTGACTTAATAATATGAAAGGTTCTGAACTACCGAGTATGTATTTGTATTCCAACTAGATGTTTATTTCATTTTATTTTTTACATAGGACAGATGCATAATTTCCTGGATAACAATGCACTCAGCGCTAGGAATAAAAATGAAATGTTACATTTTTGGACTGTACTGGAAAAAAAAGACTACATATTAAATGTTTTTAATCAGTCAAGGCACAATCCATTTCTGCCATGCATAGCTAATTTAACTAATATGAAAGGGAAAACAGGATACTATTATAAAAGCATTTCAAGTAAAAACTATCATGAAGCTGACAAACAGGACCTTCTAAAGAAACATCCAGTCAAATAAGTTAATGTGAGCTTCCAGAGTGGAATTTTATTTCAACCTCACTGTTGCATCTGCAAAATGGGGATGTTTGTGTCCTACTTGACTAGAATAGACCATCTCCCTCAAGTGTGTTATAATTGCAGCCATTATAACAGCCTGCAACAGAGAGAGAGCAGAAAAAAAGGACCAGCCCACTGACTCTGAGAGAATAGCTCTTTTTGGCTCCACTGCACCTGAATATTTTTTCCTTCGAGCTGGTTGTAAGAATTGCTGGCGGCCATCTGCTGGGAAGGGCTGAAGAAGGCTGGTTAGAAAACAGCACTTTTGAGCCCAAGCTAGAAAAGGCAGGCATGCAGTGCATTTGCAAGAGGCTGGGAGTTGGAGGAGGATGACACCATCCATTCCGGTACAGGTAGTCCTTGCATAAAGACGGTAATTGGGACCAGCAACTCTGTCACTAAGCAACACGGTCATAAAGCGTGACATCATGCAACCATGCCAACTTACGATGGCAGTTGTGGTGGTTCGGGTTGCCATCATTAAGCAAATTTTGCACAGTCATGCAAAATTTAGGCGCGTCGTCATGTGATCCCCATTTGCAATCTCCTGCCGGCTTCCCCGTTGACTTTGCTTGTCGGAAGCCAGCAGTGAAGGTTGCAAATGTCGATCATGTGACCATGGGATGCTGCAACCATGATAATTGTGAGCCGGTTGCCAAGCATAATCCCATGACTGTGGGGACACTGCAACAGCCACAACTACGAGGACCAGATGTAAGTCTCCTCATTCAGCACCATCAAAACTTCAAACAGTTGCAGAATGAGTGGTCGTTAAAGAAGGACTAGCTGTTCTCAGAAACTGGTAGGTGGCCCCTACTGGTGAAAGGTGAAACAGAAAATGCACATCTGCCCTATGAGTGTGAACCAGTTTCTGAATACAAGGATGCCAGGATGCCTTGTAAATGAGTGGTTTTGCTTTCTGAATGCATTTGAGATACATGTCAGAGGTAATTGGATTACTATTCTCATAAAATAACACTATAGGAAAAATACAGGGATGTCAAGAGGAAACGAATGTGTCTCACACAATCCATTGACTCTTGTATCTATGCTTTGACTCCCTATGCCTGCCAGCTATGTGAGGCTTGAAATGCCCTGTGCTAATCAATTATTTGATTCAGGGAAACCCAAATTCATTACTCTGCCTCTTGAGCAAAGGTGTTCCTTTCTTACTGGGCTTCTTGCCTTAAAGATACAGGTCTACAGGTAGTCCTCATTTAGCAACTGCCTTGTTTAGCAACTATTTGCAGTTACGACGGTGATGAAAAAGTAACTTTATGACCAATCCTCACATTTACAACCTTTACAGGTCTGTGAAGCAAAGGAAAGCTGAAGTAAGATCATAAGCACAGTTACGATTTCACTTAGCAACCACTTTGCTTAATGACCAAGTTGCTGGTATCAGTTGTGGTCCTTAAACAAGAACTACCTGTATAAGGTTCAGCATAGCTCCATATATTTAACAAATGGAAATTCAGTCAGGTGATAGTAAAAATATAACTTATTTTGAACCTAGGGACAATTTCAGAAGTGGGGTCCCTTAACAGCTGAGATGGAAATATTTTACTGGAAACAAATCAGTGCTGAAAGGACAGCCAAAGATAGATTTAACTGATACTGAACATAATGTTCCCTTATTCCAAATTTGCTAATAAATATTTTGCGGCAGTGGGGAATAAGTTGGTCTCTTTTCAACTTACTCCAGGTGCAATTTTTACAAGTGGGCAGTAGAATTTGCTAATTTTACCTTTCAAGATGTCCCACAACATATAGCATCACTTTATTATCCAGTATAAAGGCCTTTTTCAAATCTAAATTTTATTAATGAGAAAGAGGAGGTATACAGATGATTTTTAATTGGGATTTATTGTGCATAAAGAGGATATATAGAGACCAAAGCTGTGCAAAAATAGCAGGAAGAAACTGAATTTGGGAAACAAAAATCATACAGCTGAAGTCACTACTTTGAAACCCACATATTAGAATTTAAACTGGTTTGAAGTCAATATTTAAATTAAATCCAAATGCTTTGACTAAGTTGGCTAGTAAGCAAGACTGTGAATCAGTTAATATTTCTGATTAAACACATGAAACATATGCTGGATATAAGCATAATTTTAGTTGAGCCAAAGAGGAAGCCCCATTACATCAATTAATTGTGAACTAGAACCAGAGAAGATTCTATAGCTGCATTTATACCCCCAACTTTGCTAATCACACTGTGATTTGCTTGGTTTGTGTTAGGGTGTTGCTGTGTGAACCTAGACACTGAGATTTGTAAGCATGGCTTAGGTCCTGCATATTTTGTAAACCAACCACCTGGCTTATAATAAAACACTGTGATGTGCGTAACGAACAGAATTGTGAAATGATCAGTATTTTCTTTTGTTTTAGTGCTTTTTGGTTCTTTGAAGCAATAAGCAAATTTGTAATATTTGGCCTAGTATCAAAATGTATGATGTTATGCCAGTTCTATGATGCAACCAAAATCCCGTCCCAGCCATTTAATATACTGTATATTCTATTGGGAGAAATAGAAACAGTCCAGCAATGAAGGGACACCTAGCAATGCAAATCTACTTAACTTGTACTTCCTGGATCTATATGAAGTTCTGATTGTCGTCACAATCTGCCTTTTTCTGTGTGCGTGTTATATCAATGCACACAGATGGAGCTTCAATCATGCAGTCATGACTGCCATCTTGCCCTTATTGAGCATCCCAACCAGATGACCCAGCTTTGCTGCCACACAAAATGCATCTCCTAAAACAGTGAGGAGGAGTTAAGAAACATCTAACTTGTCTGACCTTGTGAGAGTTACTTCCCACACTGATCAAAAGACCATCAATTACAAAAAACAATCAGCACACATTTGCCTTCACAAAACAGTAAGTTTCCAGCCCTCTTGATCATAAGAATGTGAAAAATGGGCAAGAGTTTTGTCACCATAAATTGCCTAGATGTAAGTGTCTCATCTGAAAATGAGATACTCACTGGAATTCTTCTGTCATAATGTTAGCCTTACTTCTAATAAATGTTATCAGTTAATCTGTTATCGGTAAATCAGAGTACTGGGAGACTTCTTCATTAGATTAAATGTTTCCAATCCAGACTCCCAGCAGAAAACTCCGGCAGGTCTTTTAGTGTAATAAAGTAATTTCACAAGATTGATAGCCCAACCCATCCTTAGTGCAGTCTGGGCAGGGTTCAACAGGGTTATAGTACACAGAATTTTTAAAATTTTTAAAAAGTAAAATAATATGATAAAAAGTCAACAATAAACATCACAGGCAACCATAAAATGAAACAAACTAAACTAAGGGCTATGCTGGAACAATATTGCTTGGGTCTGCTTATAAAATGCCAGCAACACTGGGGCTATGCATGCCTCTGTGGGGAGTTTATTCCACAAAATGGGAGTTGCCACTCAGAAGGCCAGCTTGATCCATGTTCCATGAACCTCACAAGGAAAGAGCATCTGCAATAGGCTCTGTCTTAATGACTGGGATAGACTGTGATGGATCTCCCTATAATTCTTACCTTTGATATTGCTTTTCTACATACTGCAGAAGAATCCCATCACCATCTTAAATCTTGCTGCTCATGCAAACATGTACTGTATTATACTGTTCTTCCCCAACTCTCTAACTTAAATTCTTATTGAAAAAACTGCAACAAAGGCTGACCATGATCCCAAATTATCAGGATCTGATTCTGGAAATCTTAGAGCAGGGGTTTTAATTAATGCTCTTCAGATATATTGAATTATGTCTTTCCTAGTCCTCAGTTTGGATTGAAAGTCCCTGGTTATGGCTGCATTAAATTTTAGGTTTTTTCATGTTGATTAATGACTATCTTTATTGGCAAAATTCTCCTCCATTGGTGGTTCTACAACAATGCTAGATTGAATGAACTGAGAAGTATTTTTTAAAGGTCCATAAAATGACTGGAAGGCAAAAGATCTTGATAGATATTCTCATGCCATCAATGATTGTTTTTCAGGAGATAATATGTAATGTGAGCTTTGTACAAAACCTCGGGCTTCAAAATAAGTTTTTGATTATTTTTAAATATTGGCCTGTAGAGTACACTATGACAAAATTAGTCCATACACAAATCTGGATTCTGTTATTCAAAAGGTTTTTTATATATATGACAAAAGGTGGGAAAGACTTACCATGCTAGGCTGGAAGTTTATGTGATTTTTCAATCTCTGATATGGGTGATTTGCCACACTTGCAGATGGTAAAATGAGGGATATTGAAAAAGATTTCATTTTAAAAAATGGTATCTTTTATGTGTGTAGTGTATGAATACCTTTAAAAAAATAACCCAGTCAACTAAATTCAGTCCTTTATTCTTGGAAGAAAGAGATGTTTAAATTGTTAAGTAGATACATTAATAGACAAGGTTTCCAGTGATATAGATCATGTTTCTCAACCTTGGCAACTTTAAGATGCACAGACTTCAACTTCCGGAATTGTAATATAGCATCTATATAATGTTTCTTTATGCAAATGACATGAAAAGACCTAAGGATAAAACCCCCCAAAGAAAGCCCTCTGAACCAAAGCATCCTCCTCGTTAGCATCACACAACCAATAAGAGAATTATGGACTCTTGTTTAATTTACCTGAAGTTCTCACATCTCATGATCCCATTTTGCACAGTTCTGTATGCATAAGCACAATTCTGTTTTAATTAATTATGGCTATAATTTCTGGGCTGCAAAAATACAGTCAACCGCTAGATAATAGGAAAGGGAAATATAACACTCGAGTGCTTTGCTGTCACCTTGTGGTCAACTTGAATTTTGCATACTCCAAAAGTTGTTTATTTTCCTTAAAGTTAGAAGCATATTTTTAAATGTATTCTAGTGCAGAGATTGGGCTTAATGCAAATGGAATTTCACTGGAAAATCAGTCTGGTAAAGGTTCTCTGATTATACAGAAGCAGAACTGGGCCCATACCAGAGCCAACATAAATAGCTTGACCCATTGAACGATCACTCTAAAATGCCATTCTGCCTTAATCCTTCATATTTGCCAATTCACATTTACAAGAGAGTAAATCCATTTATTCAATGTGACTTCTTTCTAAATAGGCATGTGTAGGACTGCAATGTTAAACAGGTCTTTCTAGGAAAATGGGCATTTCAAATCTAAACTTGTGTTCTGGAGGACATTTATCACAGTACAACATAAACTTTATATCAATTTGTTAAACAAGAAATCTCTTTCCATAAACATTCATAGAATGTGTCCAACTGGCCAAACAACACCAATGAAAATACATCTTCATTTGCTGGACAAAATGGTTGTTAAAAGCAAATATAACATTGTTATATTGGCAGCAACCGACTGAAGCAACATACTGTTTTGGTGTGGATATCCAAACTGACAAAAAAACTGTGGGGGGACTATGAAGGAAACAAGTGCATCAGAGCAAGGAAGGAATGCAAAACAAACTTAGATTTCCTCTTGTATCATTAAAAGTCTGCTCATGTCTTATAAAATGAAGTATCATAACAAATGATAGACACAGAAGGAACAGTCCTCTGTATCTTTAAAGCAAGGAACTAATAATAAGCAAAGGTAAATAGGTCATGGAGTCATTGAGCTGGATCCAGACTTATTTGAAAATGGTGGAACAAATTAGTCATATTTTAAATTTCACTGATTACAGTTGGAGCTAACTGATTTCATTGTAAACCAAAAGCAGGAGAGGGCAGAGAAACAGTTTGGAGCCAAGTTGTAACGATTGCCCTACTCAAATAAAATGCTCAGACTCCAAATCTAAGTTTAAGGTCTGGTTTTATTTAGAATAAGGTGCAAACAGAGAGAAAGCTGAGAATGAGAAAAGCACGCCTAAACTCAAACTAAATAGCTCCGTTTCCAACAATGACCCCCCCCCCCTTTGCATACAGAACAATCCCACATTCCCAGGTGCTCCTAACGAGCTCTGCTGATCGACGGGCAAAAAGACCTTGACATTTAAGAGACAACCCAAACACATTCCTTCCTGGCACAGCCCTACACATCTCCCCGTACAAGGTTTATCAGCAGTACCCTCCCAGCCAGGAACACGCATCAACACTCTGGCATGTGAACCGTTACGATGGAGCAAACATCGCAACGGTGATCATGACACAAGTTGCAAGAGAAAGAGAACTGGCTCAAACTGGGTACAGCCTTGGAACTGGTTGCACTAGTTACTTCCAAAGGATACAAGATGATCAGTTATGATAACTGTTCATAGAACCATACCTACCACCATTACCTCCTGTGGGTTTATTTGTAAGTAACTATTACAAGCGTACAACCTCTACTTCTTGTTTATGCATCTCTTAACAAATCAGCAAATGTGTGGGAAAACTTCAAGTGGATAACGGCACTGGACTGATCTTCAGAAGGTACTTCAGAGGGCTCATCCTTGCAAACATACTATCTGCAGTCCCTTAAAGCAGCTGCATCTTTCCTTCAGTCCTGGGAAACAATGCCGCTACTTTAAGGAAAGTAGCCAGAGAGCTGCTACCTTTGTGCTTCCACATGGTCGGAAGCTCTTTGGGGAGATGATTCCAAAGTACAGCACAGGCTTGAATAGTATTATGTAAGTGTTGCTCTAGCTCTACCTATTAACAATTATTTACCATTATTCTTTTTTTTTACATTTAGAATATTTGTTTGATTGTTTTTACACAGATCTGATTCCTGGGTAAGAAAGGGCAGGATAGAAATTCCAACAGAAGAGATATCTGTAGCTCAAGGTTGAACTGTGGAGTCCTGGTGCTCTCTGAGCTTGGTTGTTTGCTTGCAGATGTTTCATTACCCAACTAGGTAACATCATCAGTGCAAGTGTGGGGTTTGCTCCCTGTTTATATACAGTAGCTTGCCCTGCCAAACTGTGAGCATCCTAGACCAAGCCAAATCCAAAAACACTAGGGAATTCCTGGAAGCTTGGCATTCAGACAAATCAGCCATCAATAGACAGATAGAAATAAACCACATTTACACACCATTCAAAAGAGACAATAAAAAAGCTAAGAAGGAAACAAAAAGTCCAGAACACAACACCTAGATAAGCAGGGATTAACACCAGACAAACCATCAAGCAGAAAACAATACCCTAATCAAGGAACTACCAAGGAGAAAACCACACCCCCACCAAAACTGGCAGGGCAAGCTACTGTATAAAAACAGGGAGCAATCCCCACACTTACCAGCACTGATGATGCTACCTAGTTGGGTAATGAAACGTCTGCAAGCAAACAGCCAAGCTCAGAGAGCACCAAAGACTCCACAGGATAGAAATTACTTCAAGTAGAGAAATAAACAAATATTCAGCCTCTTCCATCTGAAACGGATTCAAATGAGTTTCAGATAACGCTAGAACCTGATACCCGTACATCTCTTGGAAGCAGTAGAAAAATAAATAGCATGTGTCTAAGTAATGGGCTTTCTAATGCAGGAATTCGAGCAGAAACATGCATATATCCAGAACTGAGGATTTTCTTCACGTCAGAGGAAATCTTTAAACAACACCCAGACTATTTATTTATATATATATGTATTTATTTATACATACATATACATAACATATCCATACTCTCTTATGATGCCATGTGTCTTTCAGAACTTCAGGAAGTAATCCCAGAAGGTATTTATGACTTCATTTTGCACTAAGAAAGCTGTAGGTATTCCTTAACTACGGAACATGGTTTATCTGCTTTGACAAATGCAGAACTTGCATGGAGAGAGTCTATGTTATTTTGGGAAAAGGCCATAAATTGAACATTGCCCTGTTCTCTGCCTGTATATTGGAATGATCAGCTAGACTCAAACATCTACATATCCTATATCCAGTGGGCAAAAAAGTATACAGATGTATAGTTTGCATTTATGCACTATGGGGACACACTTGAATCTCATTAAAAAAATGTCACTCAAGACATCTGGTCAGCTGTCCTAATCCATATTGGGGATTTTAGACTACAGTTATGCCCCCAATATGCTTTAAACATTGCCAATATGCTTTCTCAGCAGTAGCAGCAGCATGTCCCCTTTGGTTTCACAGCCCACCCCCAGTGCTGGTTTTTATCACGTCACGTACCAGGCAAAATGAAAAACCACATACTGTATCTCGTGTATCTGGCTAATGATATTGGTAGAACAAACCTTGTGTGATTAGGAACAGGGATGGATTGGCTTAGGGTCTAGCTCATCTTACGGACTGCAAAAGATTCAGCTGTCACTTGTGCCATGCAGCAGATGGACAGTTTGCATCCGATTGACAGTCCGGCGCCAAAGCCTTTAGAAGCATTGGCAGCCCATTCGCCATCAGGCAGCAGACTTTGATGTCCTGCAGATGGTGGCCTCGGCCATCTTGCATTTGTGTCATCGTGTCTGGTGCTGTTGTGCCTTCATTCCAATCACAGGAACGCTGCCGGTTCTGTCTCACTGCCTTTGGAACAGGCACACAACAACTGCACTGGAAAAAAAAAACCAACCATGGAGATACTTCTGTTTAGAATCCCTAATTGATGGATTTCAGAGTCTGGAAATAAATAAATAAGTAAATAACATACTTATAGCTATACTTATATACTTATTCTATATTACAAACATTTTAAGCCGTTTCTTGCTTCTATCCACATTTAAAATCCCAGGAGTGCCTGTCACAAACAACAAAACAAAGCTTTATTTTCCTCAGTCTCCATCTAGAACCTGACAAATCTGCTTTCCTTGAACCCAAACAACACACTGTATAATCACCAATCCCATTTTTGTGCAAATTAGGCTGACTAATACAGCTTTCCTTCCCTTTGCTTCAGTCTAACCTAGCTTACAGTCCAGAACAAAAGATTTTTTTTTTAAATGAGGTTCAGGCTAATCTTGATCCATGAATAGCCTAGAGTAATCTGTTAGTGCTAGAAGCCATGACTGGAGGTCTCCCAGAATTGCTGTTTTCACATTTGGTCAGGATAGGTAGGAATTCTGACTGGCACAATTAGAAAAGAGCCATGTCAGTGAATCACAGAAAAGACTATGGTTTTTCTCTTCTAGGTAGGATCAGTCCAGAATTTTCCACCCATCCTTTGCCATCTATTGAATTCCAAAAAAAAAAGCCTCAGAAGGTTTTAGAAACAAGCTAGGAAGGAAAGAAGGAAGGAAGGATATTCAGTGGTGTGTGATTTTCAGGCACTTTAAGGTAATGAAAAATATTTTGTGGGGAAAAATATATGTATAAATTGTCAATTAATGCACACTGCTTACAGCCAGCAAACAAGGGAAAAAAATAAACAGTTAATTAGGGGCTTTTTGAATCATTGTTATATATACGATGCATCATTTGCAGGTGCTACAATGGTGAAAGATAACCGT
The DNA here is from genome assembly GCF_035149785.1 of Candoia aspera. Taxonomy (NCBI): domain Eukaryota; kingdom Metazoa; phylum Chordata; class Lepidosauria; order Squamata; family Candoiidae; genus Candoia; species Candoia aspera. Next base: position 37,108,691 of record NC_086156.1, on the reverse strand, counting down.
TATAATTACCAGTATTCAAAGATTCATATCTTTCCCTATGTAATTGATTTAGGATTATCAGTTTTCTTGTAGTTATACAAAAGGCCTGTCAAGGTGTTTCACACGTGTTTGGCTCATGCGTGTTCCAAAAACAAGTCAAATGCTGTTAATTTTTCCCAAGCGTAGCCGAAGGTGTTCTGTAGAAAATGGGCCAAGTTTTACCTGTTCTTTGCCTTAATTAAATTGCATTACATATTTTTCTTATTTTCCCTGTCTTGTTCTTTTCCTACCATCCTCTTCCTCCTCCTCCTCCTCCTCCTCCTCTCTGTCTGTCTGTCTCTCCCTTCTTTCCTTCTCTCTCTTTTTCTTTGTTAAAATACATCTGTGATTGTTGACTGCCCCAGATTATATCTAAGTGAGGAGTGGGAGTACTTGCACCTGGTACAGTATATGTTGTTTAACAATACATATCATTACATTATTTACAGCTCATTTTGTGTTATTCAATAGTAAACTGCACATTAACCCTTTGAGAGCCTGCACAGAAACATCCCTGCTCCCCACAAAGAGAGCCCCCCCTCTCTGCTCTCTTTCCTTTACAGCCCAGAGAAAGAGGAAAGGAAGAACATCTATAGCTGAGTTCATAAACAGGGCAGCATGTTCATTACAACCAGGAGAGTTACCTGGGCTGCTGAATTTCTCTCGCAGGAAATCTGTTTCATAATGATATTCTTTAGCATGCCCCACTTGAACTTCTGCTGATAACACAGGTTACAAAAGGGACTTGGCACCAGAGTCAATTAATGTCCTGGCTTTTTAACCTCTTTTATTGGAGTACATTCGGCACCGTGGGGACCTCACTATTATGTTGCTGGCAGTACAAGGACCCCAGTGATGCAATTTCATACAATCTAAGCCTCGTCTTTAGTTCATAGAAATAACACATCATGATTTGGCCTCATTAGGCACTGACTCAGCAGCCTCACTTCCACAGGACGAGGCTGCACTTGAGTTGAAAGAACAAAAAAATTGTCTTTTCTTCTTTGCTCCCTGTGCCCCCCACCCCCCACCAGAAAAGACAGATTTTCCTTGCGTTATCATCTCTGAAGCAGAATACAAATCTAGCTGAGCACAAGTTTACACGGAAAGGCGTGTGGAGAAGACTATCACTTCCTAGCTCTTCTCCTACAATATAACTATATTTTCCTCAGCAAAGTGGAAGGGGGAATTTTTACTTCTTTTAGGGACAAAAATCTGCACCAGTGGAATGTTTGTACCATTAGTGAGCCGTTCCATTATTTATTATTTTCCTTCAAAGAAAAAATGAATTTTAAGCACTATTTTAACTCTTTGAAAAGGGCTTTTGCAGTAAAAATAACCACCAAAAAAAAAACACAGTAAGTAAAGATGTGTGTTGTACACTCCCAATCTAAACACATCCTGAACACTAAACTACAAGTGTTTCAGTGTTGCTGGGGCAGGGGCTGTTTGCTGGGGGTGTGGGGAGAAGTGATATAGGAAGCTGAGAGAATTATAAATGGAAAAGAGCAATGTCTGAATGCCCAATAAAATTGCATGGATGATTGTATGGTCATAACCATTTGGAGTATCACAAAAAGTGGGAATGTGGAAATAAGTCTTAAATTGAACTGAAAAATGTTTACTGCTGGAACGGGAAGGGGAAACATTGGTGGGATGATATTTACAACTTTTTCAGACATTTCTTTCAATGTTTGGTATAATGACTTGTCTCCAAAAGTAGCATTCTCTTCATTGATGTGTAGCAGCAACCTCTCTGACTCCAATTATTTCTCAAACACATGGCTCACCATTATACCATTTGTAAAAAATTTGCACAGACTGCACAATAGAGAGTGTATTAATGGCATAGCAAGAACAGAAAGAGACAAGGAATCCATATGGCTATTCATAACCTTTAAATACTCACCAATATCTGTGTTGCTGAATTAATCAGTCTCACGATTATCAGCAATTTAGCTGCATTTTGTTAGTAATTAGCTTGATAAATTAGCATCTGCAATATAAAACTTGACATCTCATTGTTGTCTCCGCTTTATGGTAACTGCAGAAAAAAAATTGCAGCCTACTTGATAATAAAATTATCATTTCTCATATAATATAAATAGATAAAAGGAACCAAACTTTGACATACTGGATATTAGACGAAAAAGTATCTCCTTTATATTCAGTGAGCAAAGTATCAAAGCCTGGTAGTTCATAAAACAAACTTGAGTAAATGTTATTTTAAAAAATAATATTAGAATGTTTTCACTGTGGGCTGCTGTGCTTTGTGAACACATAAGCTCAATTAATTCCTTTTCAGTGGAAGGAGCTGGAAAAAGCTTTGAGGCAAAAGGACTGCATAAATGGCAGCTTTTAAAATTCATTTACACAAACTGGGCTAGTTTAATAATAGGTGAAAAACTGAACATTTCTCAGTTTTATTTCTCAGACCTATATTTATAAAAGGAGCTAAGGATCTCTAACGTTTTGCAAGCCAATTTCAGGAAGCATGGAAAATCATCTTTACCACTTGAGCATTTGAAGGCACTCCAGACTAAAATTTTCTAACTTCCACATTAATGGAAATCAGAGTTAGGTATCTTCCCCTGAAAATGCTAAAAATATAATAATTACCCTGTACAGATGTGCTGCTATAAATGCACAATTCTCTGGCATTTTCTTCAGCCATGGTTTCCACTGTAGAAAACAGCGCTAATAGAAACATCCCTATTACTCTGAATTTGCAATATTCTCTACAATGTATATTACCTTTCTGCTGCCTACAACCTTCTGCCAGGATTTCTTTCTTTCTTCTTTTTTTTATCCCCTTCTTTCTAGGAGATACTTCGGGAGGAATATACCATGAGAACAATACACAGCTGCTGCTGTATAGAGATATCTAATTGTCAATATTGTGGAATTTCTACAGCTTATTACTTGCATTCAGTCTAATTCTGGGCAAATTGCCAGTCACTTCAGGGATGTTCAAGTGAGCCATAATACACGTGATACGACATCACAGCTTTAAGATACCCGACTGTTTTCCCTCTGGCCAGGGAATGTGTGTACCAATGCTACCAAGTGAAAGGGAGGGATCTGATGACAAATAAAATAAAATTTGTATTTTTTTTTCAAGTGGGCTGCATTTCAAGCCCAGATGTTAGTAATGAAAGATTCAATTTAAGGATTTAAATTACAAATAAATAAAGTATGAAACAGATGTGATTTTTAAGGAAGTTCAAATTATCCAGGAAGAAAAATATCTCTGTGCATGACAAAGTAATGGGGATTGTCTTGAGAGACTGTTGAAAACAATCTGCTATGCTAGATACACCCTTAGGACAGGATTGGTTTGGAATGGGAAGGACTGGTGGAGCTCGTCATTAAACAAAAATTCTGTTTAATAAAACTTTATAACCATGATTAATCCTATGAGGCCCTAAAGGAGTTTGCAGCTTCTGATAAACACATTTTCCTTGTTTGCAATGGTAATAATATTTTGAATTGAATGGAATCTGAACAAAACATTTTTTTGAAGTTGAAAAAAAGACACTGGGAGAAAGAACTTGCCAGTACAACTTAATGTAAAAATTACAGAGTCTCAAAGGAAGAAGGGACCACCCACAAAGAGAATTTTAGACTGTATATTTAATGATATATTTTCTTGTTCTCCTGCAATGCAAACAACAGATTTCTCTGAAAAAATGAAATCCTTCAATCAATTAAGAGCCAAAGAAGTTAGGATGGTAGCAGATCCATGTATTCAAATGAAGCTGTATTGCATCTGCCTAAAGCTTCAGAATGGGGCAGAACATTAAAGTGCAGTATGATTGCATGCAAAATATGCTATCTCCAGTTTCCTGCACTTTTCTCCTGAAACTGGGGGTCTAGATTCCTACCCCCCACAGTAAAACATCTTGCATTGTACAAATCCATAGCTACCAGTACTGTGATAAAAGCTGATTCTAAAAGCAGTTTGGGATAGAAAACTGGGAGCAGATAATGATTTCAAATCTTTCCACTGGCTTACTGTTCCTACTCTTTACAGTGCAGTAAAATGTTAGCCAGCATGCAGTGGTTAAAATACTAGACCAGGGAGACCCCACCTCATCCATGGAAATTCTCAGGATGACTTTGTGCCTGCTGCCTCAGATCTATTTTACATGGGTTGGCCTTCAACAAGCCTTCCTTCCTTCTACTGCCTTCTATCAGAGAAGGCAGTGCAACATCACTTCACCATGATGAAGTGATGTTGCACTGCCTTCTCTGATAGAAAACCATTGGCTCAAAACTACTTTTTTTCTTCTTCTTCTGCCCACTCTAGTACAGTCTTGGTGTTTAATTTCCTTGTTTTTCATTGCTTCTGACATTGTTTTTAAAGATACACTGTAGGGCAAGTTCCCAATCCTAGAAATAGAATGGCCCAACATAAATAAGGACATTTGGCTGAATCTGGTGTACTGCCACTTCCCCGGTGTGTACATAAGCTCTTCCCCACAACTAGTACCTTGAATTGCACTTGGAAGCACCCTGGTAAACAGTGCAGCTCTCAAAGTAGAGATATTACATGGGAGAACTTCAATATTCCCATCACCATTCAACTGCTACATTCTGGACCAGTTGGAGCAGCTGAGTAGTCTTCAAAGCAACCTCAAGCAGAATGAATTGCAGTAATCAAACAGGAGGTACATGAGGCAACAGTGATTGTAAGCACGATCTCTCAGACTAGAAATGATAATTATTGGTGTACCAGCTGCAACTGTGTAAAGCCTTCTTGGCCATAGTTGCCACCAGCTCTTGAGCAGGAGCTGTTAGTCCAGGCAGACTCCCAGATTGCAAACCAATTCCACCTGGGGACAGGTTACCCTGTCCAGAACCAAAGATGGAATATGCCTGGAATCAGGAGGTTTCTCTACCCATAACTGCTCCATCTTACTTGTACTAAGTCTGAGCCTCTTCTTCTCCATCCAGACACTAGCAGCTTCCAGGCACCAGAATAGGACCTGCACCACATCTCATGTTCAGACCAAGGCAAGATAGATAACTTTGCCTCTAATTCTCAAACATTTTCTTTCCCTGTGAAGGAGACTCCTATTTTTCTACCTTATTCTCCAGTTGCTTGAAATTTTATTCAGAATTTCTCTTTGGTGGTGTTTGTGCTAATTGTTGAAAGTAGTGTAAAGTGGTATTACTACTGTCTTGTCATTTTTTGTTACTACCTTTCTATCACTCTGAAGCCCAGAGTGAAAAAAGCCACCCAAGAAGAGTTCCCCCATGATGTCTTCCCTTGGGATTTACTGAGGTTGGACACTTAGGAGACTTCATGCTGCTGGAGAGGTTATGGTAAAAGAAGAGAGATGTTCCCCGGCCACTTCTTAAGTAAATGGAAGAGCACCCCATTCCATCCATGAGAATTTTATTAAAATTCTCATCTCCCTTAAAACTGAGTAAGAATTGGTACAAAAAAAAAAAAGCAAACAAAATGTGTCTGACACTGGTTCCAGATACTCTGAATTTTTGTACTCTTAGCTCTCACATCTAGATCTATCAAAGATGATAAGCAATCTTGATGGGGCACCTTAAACTCAAAGAGCCAGTTTGGCCTCTTGGTCAAGGTGCTGGGCTAGAAAACCAGGAGACTGAGAGTTCTAGTCCCACCTTAGGCATGAAAGCCGGCTGGGTGACCTTGGGCCAGTCACTCTCTCTCAGCCCAACTCACCTGACAGGGTTGTTGTTGTGGGGAAAATAGGAGGAGGTAGGAGTATTAGGTATGTTCACCACATTGAGTTATTTATAAAAATAATAAAGGTGGGATAGAAAATAGAATAAATAAACAAACAAACAAATAAATAAATAAAGGCTAATAAATGTATTATAGCAACAAGTTGAAATATATCTATTAGTCTTTAAGCAACCATTCAGTCATTGGGAGTTGGGCAACATATAAATTTAAAATAAAATAAAAATAAAGTTTGGGCTTCTCCTGTGGACATTATACCTGAATTAATGTGTCACTCTTTAATGTGATACAGGACTCATAATTGATTTCATTCTAAAATGCACAATACTCAGACTTTCTCATGCATGAAGTGGACTTTATTCAGGTCTTCATCCAGCCTTTTTTGGGAGCTGCTTTAGGATGCCTGATATTTATTAACTCTGATGTAGTTTTGTATGTGCACGTCAACCCACCCAATGGCTTCTGACTCCAACATCCTATATAACTAGAATTTTAAACCTCTTAGTTTCTCCTTTCATCACTATTTTCTATCAGATATTGGTTGACTTAAGTCCAGTAAAGAACACAGATTAGATTCCATAATTTTGAAGCCTGTCCATCTTTGCCTTAAAGGGATTAGGGACTATCCTAATCCTTATTGACACACACTACTTTTGTTGAAAGGCTTATTTGGCAACACGGCTGATTTGCCAAACTTCCTAGCTATAGATGTATTTCCAGCAGAACACTTTCTTCTGTGAAAGAAATATCTTTATTCTCTAAATGTACAAACATTGAGAAAAGCTCACCAAACCACAGTTTCACATTCATGGTGAAAAAAATCATAAACCACTGCACGACCTTTGACAAAGTTGCACTGCTTGTACATTTCATGGCATTGCTATGTAGCAAACAATTCTTAACAAAGGAGGATTTGATCATTTGTTAGGAATGTTAAATGTTTAGAGCAACCAGGCCATAAGATAAATAAAAAGTAGGTGAAAAGGGTTTGTTATGTTTCTATCATTTGTTTGATTGTTAAAAGGAACAATGAACAATAATAATGAGCCATCAAGTTCAGTGATAGAGCATATGCTTGGCATACATAAAGTCCCAGATTCAGTCTCTAAATAGGGCTGAAATAAACTCCAGCCTGAACCCCTGGAGAGATGCTGATAGTGCATGACAACAATATTGTGCTACATAAGAGCAAAGCAGCTTCCTTTGTTCCCTTAGCAAAAGTGGTGAAATAATTATTTCATCATATCTATTGACGGCACTGAATTTCATAATTCCTTGTTTCAAAATACAAATATTAGTAGCATGTAATTCTTACCTTCCATGTGTGATAAAGGTCATAGTATCTGATACCTTCAGCTCAGTTTGAATGCAAATCAGAGAACTCTACTTTCCCATCATGTGCTAGCTATTCGGGGTTGGGGGCAGCAAGGCAGAAAGCAGACTGGGCATCTCTCTTTCTGCACCAGTGTAAGCCAGTAGTCCTGGAAAATGTTAGTTTCCCAAGACACCTTTAGTTCATATAATCATTATGAATTATAATGTGAGCCAGGACTTCTGGAAACTTGTCACAGCAGCATTCCAGGTATCAGGTGTGAGGAGAGAAAGAGGTCAAGTTTCTCTCTGCTGCCCCCAGCATGAAACAGGAGGAAAGCAATATCTCCCAGTGAATTTGCTACTATTGCAGCTGCCATGGTAGAACAGGAGACAAATATTTTTTTTTCCTCAGCACTTGAGAAAGGGAATGAATTCTATTAAGAAATGCTAGTAAGTACAATACTAAACACTTCCTTTAACTCTTGCAAATCTAATTATTAAGGATGACATTATGTCTGCACTGGTTCTGTGATTTTATTTTCTTGCTTATGGAAAATTTCATAGTAATACAGTAAGGTAGTAATGGCATGCACATATATAAGCACTTGTTTCATAGGCCTAGCTCTTCAACGGTGAAGGCGTGCTTGATAAATCCATAGTTCTTTCTAGATGAGAAGTTTCAAGCTTTTTGTCTATAACTCAAAATTATATTTATGCCCTTAAACTGTAATGACCCATAGGCATCTGCAGGGGTGTGGGATCGGGGTGGGGGGGGAGTGATGAAATGTGCTTCATACTATAATGCAAATTCCATCCCTTATGCACTTGTATGCAGCATTATTATTATTTAATTTATTTTATATCCCACCTTTATTATTTTTATAAATAACTCAAGGTGGCAAACATACCAATACTCCTTCTTCCTCCTCTTTTCCCCACAACAGCAACCCTGTGAGGTGAGTTGGGCTGAGAGAGAGTGACTGGCCCGAGGTCACCCAGCCGGCTTCCATGCCTAAGGCGGGACTAGAACTCACAGTCTCCTGGTTCCTTGCCTGTTGCCTTAACCACTAGACCAAACACTACAACACAAGTACAAAAGGGCAAAATGTGTGCTTTTATATTGCATGATCCTTCATTTGGGTGTTGGTAGTGTTTAGGATACCTACCACAACACATCTTACCAATGTCAAACCAAAACAGAACTTTAATAGAACAGGCCCGTATCATATGCATAATCCTTAGCTCACCCAATTTACGAACTTTATTTGAAGTTTGGAATGGTTACAGAATTGCCTTCATTGGAATGATATCACACAATTTCAAATACAGTATAATACTGTAAAATGTAAATAGCATAGATGTGTGCCTTTCCATTCCCTTTTGAGGTAAGCAATGTTAAGCAAAGTACAGGAAAAAGAGTAAAAAGTAATGAACAGAAGAAATTAAAGGTAGGAGAAGAGAAAAAGAAAGGGTGTCTAACTAAATTTAGTTTACATCAGTAGTATTTTCTATACCTCTCCGTATCTTTCAGTTCATGCCAACCTCCTTGCTTCTATATCCAGATACCAATTCATACCTTGCTTTTTGTTTTTTAAATGACTCACTCTAATCCTAATTCAATATCAATCAGTATTAGGCACATGTCAGACAGTATGCCACCCATGCGACCAAAACCCAGGTTTAACCCCCAAATGGTCCTGCAAGCTAGGATCTCTGCAAGCTAGGATCTCTAATATTAAAACTGCCTTGCAAGTCAGCATATCATTGCTTATATCTCACAAACTCAGAGATAGATGCTGTTTACTGACACACACAACACACATGGCAATAGCAAATATTAACAATATAAAATCTATCAATTTGGTAATTAAGGCATCTATTATATTCTAATTGTTATGTATGTTTAAATTGTCTGACTGCATCTCTCCTGATTATCATCCCCTGCTACACCAGAGAAAATTAAAATGAGAGGAGGGAAACTTGCAGCATTTATGCCAGCAGTAAGTCCTTTGTGTGGATTAGATAAGCAGTTCTTTTTGTCAGTCAGGCAACTTTTGAGAACACAGAATTTACTTCCTTCCTTCTCTTTCTGTCAGATTCCTTCGATCAAAAGGTTCACAGAACCCCTTAGGGAGCATCTTCCATCACTTCCTTATCAATGGGTAGACTCTCTGTCGCCGGATGGGAGGGGGTGTTGAGTTGGAGTGTGAATTGCATTATTATGGCTACAGATTTATGATGGTTCACATCAAGGCCAGTCAGTAGAGATACACCAGCAATACCACCTGGATGGGAAAGGGGGGTGACATACTTTCGTGGGAAAGGAAGGCAATCATGGGAATGTAGTTTTAAATGTATGTTTTAGCGGGAATTCTCCATTCGCAGCTTTACCTCTGTCCTAGTCATTTTGCTTCATTAAACAGTTAAAGGATCCTGGGCTCCTGACTGTCATTGTGTGAATGCTCAAATGGTCTAGTGCTGACACTTTCCCTTTTTTTAAAAGATGGGGCATCCCTTGGGGATTGATGGCATCAGATACATGGGCCAGTTATTTATTCTAATTTTAATCTTCTCTTTCAGTGTCCATTCTGAAGACTTAGGAGATGCTCTAAATTCCCTCTTGTTTCCTTGGTATTTTCAAGATGATACAAGATATTACTGATGTTTGAAGAATATATTTTTACTTTCCAATAAGTTCTATAAAGCAGCCATATTATATTAAATTATTTGTTTTTAATGTTGCGTTTAAGAATCAAATTCCATTAGCCAGCAACTTGAAAACACTAAAAATAGGACCTTATCAGAGTTAATGCATCTCTATAATGGATGCCCAGTTCTTTTTATTTCACCACTACTTAGAAAGGCTAAAATAAGGAACCCTGTAGCCATCCACATGAAAGCTTGGTCATCAGATAAATGCATGCGTGTGTGATTTTTATTAGCAAGACTACAGATAAGTTTAATATGTATGTAATCTCATAAATATCAAAAAGACATTCACTTGGTCACTTTAGGGACATCAAATGTTGATAGTAGATTATATTTAATGAAATTCAGAATTCATAGACAAAAAAACTTTCTGGCCTTCTAACCTACAATAACAGCAACCAGGGCTACGATATATAAACTAGAATTCAATATAGGTATACCAGATCCTTCAGAGATCTTTCCATTTTTCTGAGCTTTTTTTTTACTTGGTTTCTGGCTTATATAATCACAGGTTCTGGGTGAAGTTATCATATTTAATATCACTGATAGGCAATTTGAATATACATTCATTACTTTTCAGTTGAAGCCATAATGCTAACGTATTTAACAGTGTTACATCAACTTGGTGTCAAACCTATTTGTCTGGTAAATTCTAATGGGCATTTAGGAAAGGAAACATATTGGAGCAATCCAAACTTAAAAGTCTCTCTGGAAAAACAGGAGAAGCTCCTCAGTGTCATAACGAAGAGACTGGAACTGAATCCTAAACAGGATCCAGTAATAAGAAGAGGTCAAAGGAAATGCTACAGAGAAAGAGATGTCAAGAGCAAATACTGTTCATTTCTGGTAGACTTCAGAAGAAGCAGGCACAAAGCTATTCCCACAGGTAAAACCAGCAAAACCATACCTTAGAAAAGACTACCACTGGTGGGAAGATGGTAGTACTCTGTAGACAACATTAAAAATTTATGTTATTTTTCCCCCTCTTTGGCTAAGGGCCTCCTTAAGTCCTAAAGAACTGCTGCTAGTCTACAGGACTGAATTACTTAACATACAATCTGTTATGGTCTATGGCAACTTCCTGTGTATTTATAGGGTCAGCAAGCTTACAAAAATACACAGTGCTAAGTCATTTCTGGGGCACAGTAAGTCCTTACTGCATGACCCTTTAGCCATGATGGCTGGGAATTCTGGAACCTATCTGAAGTCCCAATACATCTGGAGAACTTTAGGTGGAAAAGATTGCCTTGATTCTGCACCAAAAGAACATGGCAACATCCAAAGTTGGTGGGGGGTTTTTTCCTGCCAAAGCATTTCTAGTATGTAAGCTCTTCTCATCCATAACATTTTACAGGACTTTTATATACACTAATTATGATGTTTCTGCACCTTTAAAAATCGATTTGGACTCCAAACTTGAAGAACTTTTGACAGGGAATCAATTGAAATTTCCTCTTCCTCCACAGTTTATTCATTTTAGCTTCTCAGTACCTTGACTTTCCAGTGTTTTTCCCATTAACATCTTGTTAATGCTGGGCAGGTGTTTCCCAGTGCAAGGCTTTCCATTAACACAATGTCAGTGGGACAAACACAGATGAGAGAAGGATTATTGGGAGCTATAGGGAACTGGCACCATATCTAAAGCTGAACTGAAACGCAGCATGCTGTAAAAATGTGCCTTTGGAAATGTCTACTGCAGAAGTTGGTAGCAGATATTCGACACAATTAAACTTCTCTACAGCCGCTACCTTATGCAAACGTGGGTGTCAAAACAGTTCTTCCCCTATTTATTTTGTTCAGTATCATATCTGAATCAGCAAATTTTTAAATACTCAGTATATCTTTAAATGCCAATGCATAACAAGTATAGCAGGTGTTTAATTGTTGTTTAAATATCCACATTTTTCACATTTTACAATCACAATTAAAATTAAGCAATAACACCAAAGGAGTTGCGGTACACAGCAATAATACTTACCCATATAGTGAAATTGATAAGGTTCCAAAGATAACGATGCCCAGTGTGGTAACCCTGTGGTGACGGATTGCTATTCTGCTGTTAGCAAACAACCAAGAAATACTTATTTTTTTTCTCTGAATTATCAATTTGTTTCTAGCATGTGAGAACAATCACAGCCTTAAGGGAGGATACAATAGTTAGTATGGTATTAAAACACTTATAACTAATAAAAACACTAAATCATGCTAGATATGCAGCAGTGTGTCATTTCTATTTTAATAAAAAAGTACATTATTCTCTTCTCAAAATTGCAAAATTTTATTTTTTTACGCATTGGCAGCACAAACAAAAGATTAAAAAAAGTAATAAATCTGTGCTTTCTGGCATTGTCACTTAGGTAATTTTCTGCTCCTTGGGATAAAAACATGGAATAAAACTATCTTAAGATGGTTTGCTAGTTAAAAAATAAAAATAAACCTTACATCTATTTTTTTCTATAGTTGATGGGGAAGTTTGGGGAATTGGAAACAAACAATATTTGATTTTCATAACATCTCTATACGTATTGGGGGGGGATCTGAAATATGACTATAAAATTGTGTGTGTGTGTGTGTGTGTGTGTGTGTGTGTTTAACATGGCAGTAATGGTAAATATATGGTAAAAGAGTAATTAAATTAAGCAAACAGCCTTTTACTTTGGAAATGAGTGGTCAGACATACCTATTAATGGAAATTCTTCACAGTAAAGCCTTTACAGTGAAGGCTAAAATTCACTATGTACTGACATATTAGAATCTGAACATGGAAGAGAATGTTTCCTTCCTTCCTTCCCCCCTCCCTACTCCTTTCCTCCTCCTCCTCCTCCTCCCCCCACTCTTCTAAATTTTAGTGAAAATTAAAGATATCCACAAACTAGTAATGGCACTTTCCTCAGATAGCGGCTATTCCCACACATCCAAATTCCCCATTGCTCAGAATAAAGAATAGGTTGGAACTAGCACATCAGCTATATAAAAACAACAGAATGATGTGAGATATGGAAAGAGGTAATTTTCTAGACTTCTTGGAAATGCTGGCAATTCCAAGCATATTTAAGTTACTCGTCTATGAAACAAGCCCATTAGAAATGTTCAGCTGTAATATTTTATTTTGTCTGTCTGCTATGCCTTGGTGAGTATTAAGCTTTTCATGCACATTACAGAATCATTGTTGCACAGAAAGAAAAGAAGCTGCCTTGTGGATTTTAAAGCTAGGGCCTTGAAGGACTTGCATTCCACATGCAGCCAATTTTCAACATCTCAGCCACTGCTAATACAGCCATTTTTTTTTATCCGTTCAATCGTGTCCGATTCTCGGAGACTGCCTGGACAAGTCCCTGCAGTTTTCTTGGTATGGTTTTTCAGAAGTGGTTTGCCATTGCCTCCTTCCTAGGGCTGAGAGAGTGCAACTGGCCTAGGGTCACCCAGCAGGCTTTGTGCCTAAGACGGGACTAGAACTCACAGTCTCTGTTTCTAGCCTGCTGCCTTTAACCACTACACCAGACTGGCTCTCTAGCAATATAGCAATAGCAAGAGGCTATTCAGAACACAGTATGTATGTATGTATGTATGTATGTATTTATTTTTCAAATTTAATTACCACCCATCTCCCCCAAAGAGGGACTCTGGGTGGTTGTATCATGCATTAACAGGTGCAGGAAACTGGAGCATCAAAAATAATACATTTTAACCCATAACCATGGCATATGTCTCCTGAAATATTGGAGGGGAAGTAAATGTGAGGCTGAAGTGGGCAAACTTTGGGTGATCAGTGCCAGTATCTCATGTTTTGCAGGCATAGAACTGCCAGTGGGCAGTGCAATAAGGCTAATATTTTTCTCATACTAACACTGTAAATTCAGGGGGATAAGGCTGAGATATTTGTTTTATCTGAACTTCTTTTAAAAGTTTCCAAGGCAAGTTGCCTGTATATTTGCAGCAAAATAACCAGTCTTGTGGCACCTTAAATAATTTTTTTTTCACATAATCTTTCAGGCAGAGGCAAGACAGTCATTTGTCACGGTTGCTTTAATCTGGATTACTGCACTGAGAAGAGGAGGTAGACTCAGTAGGCTAATAGCCTCTTCAACTCTAAACTGCATGATCACATTCTTTACAAGATGGATGGAGTAATGTCCTGTGGGAAAGACTTTATGAGAATGTATAGTTGTAGAGAGATGGGAGAATACATATGGTTGCTTTTAGGACCATGAGACAGAACTACTAGATAACGATCATAAAAAAACTGTAGAGAATCTTGGGTGAATTCAAGGGGCAATAAATTAGATGTGCGTAAAACATTTTGAATTGGAGTCATTTTGAGCTTACACAGCCTCAAACATTTCAAATGTTCAGACCAGAAGTATTATCTAGCTGGTTCAGTTTGATTTGTCCAAAGAGGTTGTTAAACATTCGAGCAAGCCAAATGTCACGTTTTCCCACTGTGCCTGGACAAGCCAACAGCCCGTTTGTCCAGGCAGAGATAGAAGGAAAGACTGGAGCACAGTCTGACAGGGGTTGAACTTTGCAGGTGCAAACAAAGCCAGATTCCTAACTGGACCTTGTTCCAGGCTTTCCTCTCTCCTCCCTCAGCTGGCTTGTCCAAGCACAGTGGGGAAAATGTGATTTTGACTTAACTTTATTGCAAGTATTGTAACATCAACACTGGATGAAGCATTTGACTTCTATTGATTCCTTGTTAAAAGAACTAAGAGAATTTGATGTGCGTAATTGTGGTTTATGGATGAAAATGTCTTCTATTTTTTAAGTGTACTCATTTAGTTTAGTAGGATTCTTGGCACAAAATTACATTAGGTCAATCTAGTTCTAAGTAGAAGTGTGGCCAGTTTAGGACTGCAGATGATGCTTCTTGACTAGTAGAGCTTTTAAATAGTTTTCATTACCTAATTGTGACATATTGGCAATATGAGGGAATTAAATAAGGGAAACATTCCTTTAACCAAAGAAGAAATGTAGCCAAAAGGAAGATGTCTGAAAATTGTTAACAGTATAACTGTATCTGGTTCTCAAGTGCTTTATCTTATTAAAAAAACACCGCTTTTTAAATTATTTGTTGGCATGCCCTGATTATTAACTACTTTGATATTTTTCATGAGATGCTGGGAATTATGGCAGAGTTAGAGTCAATAGATGCATATATCTACTGTATACAATTAATTTTAAAGAGCTAATATGCCAAAGTATTATCAGAATTAGTTGTTGCCTAATTTAGATAACAGTCCCACTTCAACTCTTACTAAAAGGGTTCTTATATCAATATTGTTTGAAGCTTTTTGCACACCCCTGCACTAAAGCAACTTCCCTGTGAGTTTTTCACCCTGAAAAAGGGATGTGTATAAACAAATCATCATTATTGGAAGTGAGAGCAAGGGGAGGAAAAGGATGAAGGAAAAATAAGCTATAGAGTAAAAAACATGTTAGACCTAAGCATTCTTGCACTGCATAATAATTTTATTTTCATATAATGTAATAAGAAGCCCTCACCTCTATTAATCCATGAGAAATGCTGTTAAAGCTTATAATGAAATTCAGCTCATCTTTTTCACATTGATGTCTTTATATTTGTTTTTTAAGTATTAGTATTACATTAAAATATCTCCTGTCTGAGAAGAATAATCATATGTTTTGTGGAAATAAAATTGAAACCATGACAATTTTGTTTCCCCTCAAAATGGTGGAAAATTCATATTTGCCAATGCAGTTGAAAGGATTTCAAGGAGCGGAGATGGTTCTGCAGCTGCAAATTGCTCACCTTTGCTATATGAAGTTTGCCTAGAAGTTATAGAAACTCACAGTTCACTGTAAACCCGCTGGCTCTGCTATTGTTCTTCTTTCTTACTGTCCTACTGCTCTTTCTCAGTATGCAGCGACAACAGTGAGAAGACACATCTGCCTACTCATTTGCATACCCTTTCTCTCTCTAGGTACTGTGGAGACCAGCTCTAGACTGAAAAGGAGAATAAGTAGGTACTAATAGTAAGGAAGATGGTTCTCCTAAAGACAACTTATTGATGGTCTTTCAGAAACATGAAGTCTCTTATTATTATAGCATGGTTCATCACACTGAGATACAGTTTGTTACCAATTTTATAGTCTTGTGAGTTGCCCAGGGTTGTGGTTACAACATGGGCAGCCACATAAGTCTTTTAAAACAAACAAACTATGATATATCTAATAAATTTAAGGAATTGCACAAGATACAAATAACCATGATTTATACACTACAGTGGCTTGATTCATGCCAGTTACTGAATTGGGCAGCCTGGACTGCAAATAATGTATATTTCAATAGAACAGAATATATGCAGCTCAAGGTTGAACTGTGGAGTCCTTGGTGCTCAGCTTGGTTGTTTGCTTGCAGACATTTCATTACCTGACCAAGCTCAGAGAGCATAGAAAGCATCAAGCTCAGGGAGCACTAAGGATTCCTTAATGTATATTGCTACAAGTCCATGGTTCGGTCTATGCAGGATTTCAGCTAGAAGCAATGTGGTTTTGCCCCAATGGGTGAAGTGATGGGCATAAACTAACTGTTCTACAGAGCTGTTCTGACTTTCAAAAAGAAAATAATTCTCTATGAAAAATTGATATCGAATTGATAAAAGAAAGTGGTTATGCGTTGATGGCACCAAATTTTTTAGAATAGTGTTTTAAAAAGCATAGAAAAAGAATTGAAAAGGATCTTCAAACTTGGCAAGAGGCATTAAGTATGATTCAACACTGTAAAGTGAGGCACATGGGGGCAAAAAGTCCTAACTTCACATATATAAGAAATGGGTGTGAACTTCTAGAGATTAATGGGAAAGGACTATAGTATTGATGGAGAATAATTCAATCAACATGTTAACTTGATTTGTCACTGCTGTGGAAAAAAAGCAAATTCTGTGTCAGAAATCATCACAAAAGGAATAGAAAATAAAACAGTACTTTATTAGTATCAGGGGCTTCTGCAGGGAAGGTAAAAATATCAGGATGGAGGCCGTACCCATGTGATTGAAACCCCTCCCATTTTTACATGTGCCACATGCATCACACACTTTAGGGTGGGGCTTCAATTATATAGGCATGGGCATCATCGGTTTTTTTATCCCGTGGATGCCCCTGATTAGTACCTTTACATAAATATTTAGATTTTTAGGATTTTTTTTAATTAAAAAAGCATGTATTGCACATAGAACAACATATGGTATGGAGAAAGTAAATAGAGCTTTTTTACATTCCTGGATCATCCAATGAAACTCAATGATGGGCAATTCAAGAAATAAAGACCTTTTCCCACACAGCTCACAGTTAAACAAATTTATGGAAGACAAAGCTATCAATAAATAGGAGTAATGATAATAACAGTAGCAAAGACATTATTCTGGAGAACTACTGTAGGAGAATTGTCTGAGGATCACAACAGGATAACCTTTTGTTTCATCTTCTGCTTGTGGATTTCCCCCATTCATCTGGCTGAGGAGTTGGTTGCAACATAATGAAATAAATGTAGATTTCTTACAAAAAATAGCATCAAGTAGAAGCAATGACTAAGAAACAGTATGCTATATCAAGATATTTCTCATAAAACAACCCTATCAAAATCAAAGATTTATAGTAAACACTGTACTTGATAGAAAAGATTTCATTAAAAAAAATACACATAAAAACATTGGCATTAGCCAATTCTCCCGGTGGTTTGCCCAAGCTGTTATGTACCTCTCTCTTTGAGGCTATCCACAGTACGCACATTTTCGACAGATACTATTGATGTTTGTTCCTGTATATTAAAAACAAAAAGTTAACACCACTGTATCGTTTGCTGACATTAACAAAGGAACTGAATACAAAGCAGCTGTGTCTCATCCAACAAGCCCTGTTGCTAGCCAAATACAGGCTTACAATTGTGGACATGAGAAAGAGATTACCATCCATTCATTTCTGTGCTAAGAAGATGATGAACTACACAGCAACAGAATCAATCTTTCAAAAGAATGTGCCTGAATGTTTAGCTCAGGTAAATGTGTGGATTTTTCTGATGAACATTGCATAATGGCCAAATAACTAAAGCCATCACAAATATACCAGTGTAAACTTCCCCAAGTTCTCATCAATATGAGATGGAAGAAAGGAGATAAGTAATTCCATTACTTATATATGCACTAGAATGCATATATATTTATATACTTAAATGGGTGATCCTACAGCAGGTGGCAGCACCTGGCTGACTTTGGCTGATCCACACAATTTAAAAGAGTAATATCTAATTAGTACTTGGATGAAGGTCCTCTAGAAAATCCAAGGGCTATGGGCTAAAAGGGGAATTCAAAACACATCATGGAATAAGGGTCTGGCAAACCACTTCCATATTGTTGCAAAATAACTATATGGATGTGCCCATGAAGCCATCAGGAGCCAACCTGATTTATAAACAACAAGACTTTGTTTATAGGTAGAACAAAATAACATGTTCCTATATCAATATATAGCTATATTGTTTGTTTGCTGAGCATGGAAACAGATGATGACTTATTACAGCCTCTAGAAGTACTGAGCTACAACTTTCACAATTTCCATGCACTATGATTATCCATACTAATGGGAAAAATATAAACTGAATGAATCTCTTGCTTGCTTTTAGAAAACTAAGATACACCAACTCATCTATTTCTATCTATAAGAAACCAGTGTAGCCTTACATAAAGTTCTTTTTCAAATGTGACTAAGGTATCAAATAGCAATTTAGTTAAGCAGTAAAGCCAATATTTGCCTCAGGTGCTAATGGACCTTATGAGGTTCCAGATGGAGCTTGGGATATTCCCCGAGGATCTGGTGGACAGTACAGCTGAGGCCTTAGTCACCTCCTGGAATGGGTGGATAGCTGGGATCTTAGACTGAATCACCCCTATATGGCCTCTTCTTGTGCACTGATCCGAGCTACTGAGGAGTTCCAGGAAATGAACTACCTGAAAGCATGGCTGAAGCACCATTGGAGAAGGACTTGGAGTGAATCTGACTGCACATGGGTAAGAGCCATATTAAGATATTACCTCATAGCAATAAGGGCAGTAAAGTGTCAATATTTCTCCATCCCTATTGCATCTGCCAATAGCCATCCAGTGTCCCATTTTACGGTGACCCAATCCCTGTTAGGCAGGAACTGGCCACAGGATCATCTGGAGAACCACTGTGAGGAATATTCTACTACATGGCAGATAAGGTCACTCAGATCCATGCTGAATTGGAGTCCTACTGGGGAGGTCTGGCCGAGGCACTAGAGGCTCAGTCTGGTGGTATGTTCTGGGATAGGTTTGAGTCAGTAACTCTTGAGGAAGCAGACAGAGTTTTCTCTACTGTTAGTTTGGCCATCTGTTTGCTGGACCCCCTCTCTCCTGCATTATTATGGCAGAAAGGGGGTAACTGGCAGTTGGTGTCACAGTGAGCTCGGACTCAGATGAGGAGACCAACAATGAGTAGTGTGCTCCAGATGAGCCACCGCCTGAGGAGCTGCAGACAGTTGAGGCAGGGCTGTTCGGTAATCAACAGGAACAGCTGCTGTCAGTCTCTGTAGTGTTAACTGGTCATCATAATTTGGTTAGGATTAGAATTACCTGGTAGGAGAGATACCATGATTATATAATTTGGTTCATGCTTTCTTTGGTTTATTATGTGGATAATAATTTGATTGTTACCAGGTCCAGAGCCTGAAACATGATTCATGCTTTGTATTGACTGGTATGAAAAGCCTCAAAATGGCTGTAACTTCTTTAGGTTTATAGAACAGGATGAAATTTTCATATGCTATTGGCAAGTCTACCGGGATAATGACTGACCAATTTCAGGCTCCTTTATAATTGGGCTAAAAACACTTGTCGCCACTTTTAAGATGGTACCCATAACTTTATTATTTCTAAAGTGAGATCTCATATATAGATTTAATTGCTCTTATTCCTCTTTCCTCCCCCCACATCTGTTGTTGTTGTTGTTGTTGTTCCTTGGTTGTTAGTGTCTGCCCTTTATTCCCTGTTTAGGTATGTGCAGGATTTTCTGTGCAAAATGTATAATTGTGGATTATTACTACTATTAGTAGTAGTAGTATAAGTGGAGTAATTAAAAATGTCTGTAAAAACTGCAGGGGCTTTCTGGCAAGAAACCTTCATAAAGTGTACAACTGTCATTCTGCAGACTTCACTTTTTTCCCATCCTTCTTATCCTGCTTGGTTATATATGAACTTTGAGGAACACTTTCAAATAAATTGCTATTAATGATATAAAATAATTCCTTTTCTTGCAGAAAAGGTTGTGGCTTTAATAGATTTAAACCATATTAGCACCAGATCATACTTTTACTTG
The DNA here is from genome assembly GCF_035149785.1 of Candoia aspera. NCBI lineage: Eukaryota > Metazoa > Chordata > Lepidosauria > Squamata > Candoiidae > Candoia > Candoia aspera. The sequence goes on along the minus strand of NC_086156.1, from coordinate 37,088,575 downwards.
CAATAGCTAATCTTCAAAGAACACTCAGTTAACATACTGTATTTTTCTACTGTATCAGCAGATAATACGAAGACAGCATTATAGTAATAATGAACCTAATAACTAGCTCGTGAACAAAGTATTATTATATTAGCATTTCTATGAAGGGCTGGAAAAATAGACACAGATGCAAATAGAACTGGAATTCTTTGCATTAGTCTATCCTAATCACTTCAGATTAAACCCATAGAAAAGAAGATTTAGATGCCTGAATATTTAGACGTTTGAATATTCACACAGCCCAGTTTACACAGTATTGCACCACTGCAGGATGTTGCAGCATAAATTGCTTGTTTGAACGTACATCAAAATCATTTTCTCACTGCAGAATATATCAGTCAGAATACCTGGAAAGGAAACTGAAAGTAGTGTACTTGCTTATATGAATCACATCTTAAGATTCTAATGCATCAGTTGTTTGGAAGGTTCAAACCAAATGGAAGTCAAACCCTTATATCTTAAGGGAAACATTAAGGAACTTCAGTTCTTAAAATAATTTGCATAGTACATTGTCTTTTTCACTCCTAGACATGTGATATGCTTCTCTTTAACAAGTTATTTAGTTTTCTTTATATTGGAAAGAGCTTACCACTGATATTCCAAGTTCTGCAGATACCTGTCCTCAAGGTGTGGCGGGTGGGGATTAAAAAGTTAATAAGCAGATGACAACTGTGTGATTGAAGCCCTGCCCTTTTTGAGTGTATTGCACATGCAATGTACTCATGAGGGGGGCCTGATTTCAATGACATTGTTATGTCTGCCATCTTGACTTTTTTGAAATCTTCCCTCTGTGGATGCCCAGCGATGAACTGGAATGGTTCAGATTTTCTTTCTTGTCTAATCCTGGGCCATCAAAGATAAGTTCCTTGAGCTCCCTCTACTAGAGCTATTTTTTAGTAAAATTCTACACAAGGACCTTGCCAGATGCTGAAAACCATTTCTGTACATTATGGTGGCATGTTCAGCTTTTAGCTTTTCACCTGACATAATATTCTAACTCTGGGTTTTCACAAATGTGCAGACATCATATTTTCATTCAACCTTCCCTTTATTAAGCATTAATCTGATGTCTCAGAATTAGCTGCAGTATATTACCACTACTATTATTATTGTTAGCCTTTTTTTAAGCTGCATGGAAGCTTTTTATAAGTTGAAGAGTGACATAAATACCACAAGCAAACCAGATGATGCCTTTATGGAGAAATATGTCCTTGTATTAAATGATATAGCACTGAATCTTAAATATGTTGTTTGTATTACTTTTGTTAATGGGTTTTAATGTTTTTCCAGTTGTATTATTGTCTAGATTTTCATGTGTTTTTCTTATTTATTTGTTTTTTCAATAAACTACAGTGTAACAATATATCAAATAAATGAACAAATACATAGAATAGCAATGAAGAATTCTTGAGGGCTTTTTCCACCACCTTCTCTGGACCTATTTAAGATCTCAAGAAAGACAGTAAGTTTAAGGAGCTTCAGCTCCTGAACAATCTATTATTAATTATAAACCTCCTTGGCAGAAAAGCAATATGTAAATGTATTGAATTTAGATGATAGATGATAGATATGAGAGAGAGAGAGAGAGAGAGAGAGATGATAGAGTCTACATAACAATGTATTGTTATGATTTATCATTAAGGTGTCACAAGACACATTTATTTTAGAGTAGCTTGGGCTCTATACTTCATATGTAATTATCAACAACCTACTTTAATTATGAAAGAAAAGAGAAGGTAAACCAAATAGCAACAACAGTAACCCAATCCCACAAAAGATCCATTTATACAATCATTCTGGTAGTTGTACCTGTTTTGTTATTAACATTCCTCATGCATTTATGATATAACCATATTGCTTTGGGGAGCAAAACAAACAAACCTACATGACTATTTGAAGCAGTAGGAGATTTAGAGTGAAACTCCACATTTCTATTTAGAAATAAATACAGTATAATGGAATTTACTCCTTGGTATGTGCACACAGGACTACAGTCTAAAGGATTAGCTCCATCATTCAGCAAAATGAGACAGCCACATCAGGCACTTGATCTGGGCTGTCATGAAATAGTAGTACATTGGTAGTAATTTCATTTATCACTTTTGTAATTTTACTGCCAGATAGAGGTGAAGATGCTTGAGGGATTTTATGTCAATGATAAGAAAACAACCTGGCTGATCTTGGATAATATCTACATGGGTGTTATTGACTTGAGTAGAGAACTGAAATGTCGTTTTGCTGATATGCTTTAGGTAGCAAAATATCTGGGGGTATTTCTGTTTTTTTTCCAATTACTTTCATATGCATGTATCTACATTTACTTGGCTTGGTGCCCAAAATCTGAAATTTTATTCTCCTGAGAACTGCCTTCTGTTATGCAGAAGTTTCAATATGCAAGGACTGAGGGCCATTCTACATGTATGTTAGCAGCCATCTTTCTATATTAATTCTGAGAAAAAGAAAGTACAGTTTGGCTCTAGCTATATCTAGAAGTTAGGAAGCCACAGTATGGATAGAACATGATGAAACAGACTGGTTCCAGGTTGGCAAAGGAATTATTTATTATTTATTCCTTATTTATTCAACCTAAATGCTGAATATAAAGGGAAGCTGGATTGGAAGAAGATGAGTGTGGTTTTAAAACTGGAGGAAGAAAATCAATAACCTGCACTATGCTGGTGATACTACCCTGACAGCTGAAAATGCAAAGGATCTGTAAGTTCTCATAATAAAAGTCAAGGAACACAGTGTGAGATTCCAGCCAGCCTCTGACTCAGAAAACAAAACTCTTTCTGAGTCAGAGGGGGAAATAGAAACTTACTGGGCTGAAACCGGGAAAGCGAAACCCAGAGATCAATCAGCAGGACTGGAAGTCACAGACGCTGATTCGCCAGTCTTTGGAGGAGATTTGAATCCTCCAATCAGTGCACGCCAACGACGGGCGGAAAAGCACGCAAAGGAGAAGACAGCTTGATTGGCTGCAGTAGGGAATAGGTGCACAAAAGATCGGCATAAAACGCAGACATGCGAAGAGCAAGCTGCCGGAGACAACCCATCCTTCAAGCTCGCAGTTTGTTTGTTTGTTTGTTTGTTTATTAAATTTATATCACTGCCCATCTCCCCCAATGGGGGACTCTGGGCAGTTTACAATAAAATAACACTAAAAACATAACCACCTAAAATTAGCATTAAAATATACATAAAAACAAATGTAAAATCCAAGTGTAGATGTAACACAATCACTAAAAAGTGCTATGGTGCCAACTATCCCCAGGTGGAGCTCTCTCTCTCCCCCTCCCAAGCAAGGCGGCAGAACCAGGTCTTCAGTTTCTTCTGGAAGTCTGAGAGCGAGGAAACCCGTTTCAACTCTGGGGGCAAGATGTTCCAAAGGGCGGGCGCCACTGCAGAGAAGGCTCGCCTCCTGGACCCCACTAGATGAAATTCCTTTACTGATGGGGTCCATAGCATGCCCTCCCTGCCTGACCGGGTGGGACAGGTCGATGTTATGGGGACGAGATGGTCCCATGCCATATAGGGCTTTAAAGATGATAACCAACACCTTGAATTGGACCCGGAAGCAAACTGGTACCCAATGCAGCTCGCGTAACAGTGGTGTCACATGGGCTGATTTTGCAGCCCTGATAATGGTCCGCGCAGCTGCATTCTGGACCAGCTGAAGCTTCTGAATACTTTTCAAGGGTAGCCCCATGTAGGGCGCATTGCAGTAGTCTATACAGGAGATGACAAGGGCATGAGTGACTGTACAGAGGGCATCTCGGTCCAGGAATGGGCGTAGCTGATGCACCACCCAGAGATGTGCAAAGGTCCTCCTGGCCGCGACTGCCACCTGCTCTTTGAGCAGGAGTCGCGAGTCCAGGAGGACCCCCAGGTTCCGCACTGGCTCTGAATGGGAAAGTGCCACCCCATCCAGAACCAAAGAAGACAACTTCCTGGAACCTGAGGGGCCATCAATCCACAGCCAATCTGTCTTACCAGGGTTCAGTTGAAGCCTGTTGTTTCCCATCCAGGCCCCCACAGCCCCCAGGCACCTGGAAAGGGTGGAGAAGTTCCAGCAGAAGAGTCCTTACCAGCATCGGTAACAGCGTCTGTAACCAGAGAGGAGAGGAACCAGCGCCAGTGTTTCCTATCAGAGATGACATGGGTCCTGCATCAGCTGCCACCAAGATCTTCTCCTCGCCGGACCCAGCAACCTCAGTGTCGCAACCAGCTTCGGACTTCTGAGTCCTCCTTGTGTGCATTCCAGGTGCACTTCCAGCCTTGCTTCAAGTTTCCAGTCATGTCCAGAGTCTCCAGTCCAGTCTCGTCATGCTTCAAGTCCTTAGCCTTGCCTTGATTCTCCAGTTCAGCCTTGCCACACTTCTAGCTCCCAGCCTTGTCCAAAGTCTCCAGTACAGCTTTGTTGTGCCTTCACTCTCCAGCTTTGTCTTGGATGTCCAGCCCAGTCTAGCCATGCCCTGGTTACACGACATTGTTCAGGAGCTTCACACCTAGCTTGCTGTGAACCAGGTTTGGAACCTTGTCTAGAACCTGTGGTCCAGTCCGGTCATGTTTTGAGTCCCTTGCCTAGTCCAGAATTTCCAGTCCAGCCTTGTCATTTGCCTAGATTCCAGTCCAGCCAGGAATCTTCAGCCAAGTCCAGCCTTGCTTCAAGTTCTCAGCCTTGTTCCGAGCCTCCAGCCCAGAGTACCCAGTCTAGTCCAGTATCTCTAGCCGAGTCTAGCCTTGCTTCAAGTTTCGCATCTCATTTTGAGCCTCCAGCCCAGAGTTTCCAGCCTAGCCTGAGTCACCATGCCCAGTCCAGTCCTGCCGCTGTAGCAAAGACTCATCCATTGGGTCCAGTTCGGTCTTGCCCAGCTCACCGGTGTCAGCCTAGTTCTAGTGGTGTTCTGGATCGTGGACATTCGTCTCCAGTTTCAGCATTGCCACATGCCCTAGTTTCTTCCAGTCTTCCAGTCTCCATCAGTGAATTCTGCTCTGCTGTTCTACTACAGCCTCTTCCTGCAACCTTGCCGGTTTCCTCATTATTACTCAGTTGGTCTTGATTGAAACCAGCCTACCTATTGACCATAAGGACTTATTTATTATAAATAGTTATTTAATAAAGAGTGTTTTGATAATTCTACCTGGCCACTTCATAGTCTGAACAGGACACACAGTGGAAAAAATGGGACTAAAATTAAATATGAAGAAGTCCGAACTAATAACAACAGGTAGAACAACCAACCTTAGAACTGACAATGAAGGTACTGAAGTGGTGAATAACTTCTGCCTATTAGGACCAACCAACAACACTAAAGGAACAAGCAGTCAAGAAATATTCTGAAGACTAACACTTGGCAGAGCAGCCATGGTCTTGAAAAAGATATTCAAATGCCATGATATGTTTATACCTAGAAATTAGAACCATGCAAGCCATGGTATTCCCTGTGACACTCTATGGAAGAGAAAGTCAAACTTTAAAGAAGCAGGATAGCAACAGCATTTTGGTGTTAGAGAAGACTCCTGAGAACAGGCCTGCAACTAGGGTCTGTGTCACCTGGGGCACATGGATTCCATGCCCATTTTGGCGCCCCCCCACCCCGGTGCTCATTTTGGCACACACACCCCGTGCTCTTTTGGCACCCCCCTGCGCAGCACCCAGGGCACATGCCCCGCTTGCCCTCCCCCCCCAGTTGTGGCCCTGCCTGAGAATATCGTGGACACCTGAGAAAACAAACCAAACATATCAACCCAGAGTTCTCACCCAAGGCACAAATGACCAGGCTTAAAACATCCTACTTCAGATACATTATGAGAGGACCTAATCTCTGGAGAAGGCTCTAATCCTTGGAAAGGTGGAAGGAAAGAGAAGAGGATGACCAGCAGCAAGGTGGATAGACTCAATTACAGTGGTGATGAGTGTACCTTTAGAAGATTTGAAAGACCAGGTTAGTGATAAATTGTCATGGAGAAAGTCTATCTATATGGTTGTTAAGAGTAGACAATGTTTTGATGGCAGTATGTGTGTGTCTGTACGTATGTATCCCAAATGTGACTTATTATAGGCCTCCTATATAATTTAGGCAGTTCTGCACGATCATCCTCTATATCTCATTACTATTAGATCTGTAAAGTTTTAAAAATTAGAATGTGCTAATAATTTTCCTCCCTTTTCCCCTCCATATTTCTCTTTCATTTTGTGTCCTGTCTTTTAGATTATAAGGTTGGATCTGTCTTCTTTCAATTACTAGATGTAAATTGGGGAGGGGGGTTGATAAGGAGGCTTAAAATGTTTAAAATAAACAAATAAATAAATATGGAATCTGAAATTATTTTACCTAAGATCTGAATCCAAATGCATATGATTGTTTTAACAAAACACAATAATTACTCCAAATATTCCTGGACAATAAAATTTAAATTTGCAGCAGTAAATCTGCAAGTACCCTCTCTTTATCTTTCTCTCTCTTAAATTCTGATAGATTCCTACAAATCAGATAATTCAGTTTTTCATGTAGCAGACAAAATTTGGAGATATCCCTCATTGACTAACTAATTCATTTTAACATTATAATTATTGGTGAATAGTAAATGCAGTTGAAGAGGTCACACTATTAGTCACCAGCTGTCAGAAATATTTGATGTGTTTTATAATCAACATCTACATTTTTATTATACAAAGACTGAGTGAGATGGTCAAATATCTTGTTTTGATGTCAGAAGTTACATTGCTTTCTGAGAATCTGAGCCCTTCAAAATGAATGTCCCACTGAAAATGCATTGGGCTAATTAAATAAAATGCAGATAAGATACAATGAAGATTACGTCTTCCTTTTTGTTTCTTTGTCCTTGGAGAAATTCGACATATCAAGAGTATCATTTGGTTTACCTCATCCCCAAAGGTCTTCCCTTGCTGTATCAGGGCTGACAGCTGGGGAATCCGAAGCCTGAAAATAAATGTATAACTATTTAATGGATGTAGTTCTATAGTTGGGAAAAGTATCTCACCTTTTTTATTATTCTTCCTTCTTTCCAGCATATTTGTTAGAGGCTATAAGGCATAGCTTCTACAGTTTGATCTATTCTTCCATTTTTCTTCGCTCCTTCCCTTTAGTTGTTCGTTTGTTTGTTGGCCAAATATATAGATATAGATAAAGCACCCATTAATTTCACTTTAAGTGTTTTGGACCTGCATTGGTGTTCTTATTGCTGCCCAATGAAGAGGAAATTCTGTTAGCATGCTAGGCTGCTGGCATACTAGGCCATCTTGCAAAGCTAACCAAGGCAGAATTTGGTTAATACTGTAAGTCTCCCAAAAGGAATACCAGACTGATAGGCTAGATAGGGGAGTAAAAAAAATCCTATAGAAAGCAGTGGCAAGGCCCTTTTGTCTTGTTGCAAAAAACCCTTCCATGGACAGACTTTACCAGTTTTTAATTTGGGAAGATCTACATGCTACTTGTATTAAATCTAAATTTGGCCTTTGTTGTTGTTGTTGTTGTTAGCTTTAGCACAATATGTGAACCAAGTCATAGTGGTTGATAAAGGCTAAACAATTAGAGTTGGCCTTGTTTATAACTTAAAATGTTTTAACACAGTAAATGAACTGTGTCACAGAATGGCCTCACTAGATTTCAAGAAGCCTGTTTCAGAAAAATGTGGAAATGAAAATACCAATTAAGTGAAAGGTTTTACAATTTTTCTATCAACAATATTTAGGCCTACATTTTTTTGGAACTTCGTGATTTGCACATAGAGCCAGAAAACTGTAAATCATATGCTTTTAGTCTTTGACTTAATGTCCTTCCCTCACAAAGGGAGGCATTAATCATTTACTGGCATGTAAAATAGGAGCTAACTGGGGGTGGTGGGGGTGGGGGTAGTTAAGTTTGTCTTTTAGGAAAATGAACTCAAAGTGCATATATCTGATACTTAATTTTGTAAAACTGCTACTTACTTTTGTGATCTATAGCTCATTTGGAGCATAACACTGTGTTTTGAGTAAGTCTCATTTTGCAAATCTCCCTGTAATTTTCCAAAAAGCATTAGTTCTAAACCATTAGTTCAAAAAGGTAAAAAACAAAAACAAAAAAACAAAAATTAAAAACTGTAATTTGGGGGAAGATAATGCATAGTGTTGACTTTGTATTGTTCATTTTAACCATGTGTGCATGGATGTGCTTAAGGAAAGAAAACAAAGGAGGCATTAAAGAGGCATTGAAATCCCATATATAAGAGCAGCTATGCGTCTGTTTCAAAGAAACCCCACCCCGAACAACCACGCCAAGATGTTAAAGCTCAGACAAAATTATAAGAAACTAACAGCCAATAAGAAGGCTCAATATACAGCTACAGTTTGGTCTGAGCTAGAAAAGTCAGCAAAAGGGTCTAATCCAGTCATATTTTGGAATATCGTATCTGGCATGTTGAAGGAGCGTAAGCTCCTACTTGATATCCCCATTTCAGCTTCAGTCTGGGAGGATTTCTATAGTACCCTATTTGCCAGCTCCAAGCAGATGAAAAGATTACTGAGCCTCTGAGCCTTGATAATTTTCCTCCTTGGCTACCAGTAACAGTGACAGAAATTAAACACATCATCCACTCACTGAAACCCAATAAGGCACCTGGCGAAGACTTCCTACCACCAGAACTTTTCAGGACACACACTGACTGGTGGGCTCCACTATTGGCAGGACTCTTTACATACATAGACAACACCGGCCATATTCCAGCAGGATGGGAACTTTCCATCATAGTTCCCATACACAAAGAAGGAGACAAGGAAGACCGTAAAAATTACAGACCCATAAGTCTTATTGATATAACAGCTAAGATGTATGCAAAACACATCCTGAGAAAAATAGAGGACTGGGCAATCGAGAAAAATATACTAGTGGAAGAACAGGCTGGGTTTAGACATGGGCACTCCACAATAGACAATTGCTTCGTTTTACACCATCTTATCACTAAATATACAACTGATGGAAGGCACCTGTTTACATCTTTTATTGATCTTAGCGCGGCATTTGACTCCATAAATAGAGATATCTTATGGAAAAAGCTGGCCAAGTTAAATATGGAATCTAGACTTTTATATTTGATAAAGGCGCTCTACACAAATACACGCTTGAAAGTCCGTACCGGAGTCAATGGCTCTCTTACACAGAGCATACCCACCCACAAAGGTGTCAGACAAGGATGTATCTTGGCCCCGATGTTGTTTAATCTCTATGTTAACGACATCCCAGGATTTCTCCGTTCTACGGATGTCCACATGCCAAAGATCCTCAACAGACATATCAATATCCTCTTGTATGCAGATGACATGGTTTTGATGGCACATTCCCAAGTAGGTCTGAGAAGATTGATGGGGAAATTTGGTGCTTACTGTGCTGCAAACTTCTTAAATATTAACAAGTCCAAATCCAAAGTGGTGGTTTTTGGGAAAAGATGGGCCAAATACAATTGGCACTTGGATGGGGAGCCTATAAAACAAATAGACTCTTTTTCATATCTAGGGGTGTTTTTTACAGATACAGGGCCTTGGGATAATCATTACAAGCAAAGTTCTGCAAAGGCCACAGCAAGTTCTAAAACACTAATTAAACTACTCAGCTACAACCACCCTTGCTCTCTGCTCTCCATTCTGAAGGTCCATAAGGCAAAAGTTGTACCCGTGCTAACATATGGTGCCGAATTGTGGGGCCTATCAAAGGCCTCCTTACTTGAACAAAATCAAGCACACTTCTTAAGAACTATTCTGGGGACCGACAGGAATACACCTGCAGCAGCAGTAAGAGCTGAAACAGGCACCCATTCCATTTACAGTCTATCAGTAACCAAAGTCTTCAACTACTGGTGGAGGATTCTCCCAATGGAACAAGATAGACTACGAAAAATGTGCCTTGAAGAACAGATGGCACACCTCAACCCTCCACATGGATCAACCAACTCCTCCAAACTATCACATTCCTCAGCTTTTCATCACAATACTTACTTTCAGCCAGAGACCAGGCCAAGGCAATATTCAAATGAAGAGTCTTGGATGTTAATGCCCAAACAGACATTGAGTCACATGCACACAATAGATCATCGAAATGGCTGGCCAAGAATAAACTGTCCTTTCAAATAGAAAAGTACCTGACAATGGGTCTGACGCAATACCATAGGATAGCTCTAACTAGAGCAAGATTTGAGCAGTAGATTCTATGGTCAAATATGGACGATTTCACCAGGTGCCTTACCTTGAGCGGACATGTGTTTGTGGAGCACCCGAAGTAGAAGACATTGCACATGTCCTATTTAACTGCCAACTATATGCCCCAGCAAGGGCTCAGTACCTTCAGATACTAATTGACAGAACCACATACTGGAATCGTAACAAAAGCCTATGTTACTTCCTCCAGGGCACAAATACGTATGTGATCAATAGAACTGTTAAGTTTATAGTTAGGGCTGTCCAGCTGAGAACACAATTTATAGAACGCATTGGGGTGGCATGTAAAGGTGACAAATTCATTTAAACTCACATTGTTTCTGTATTTTATCACTTGTTTTATCACATCCTGCATTTTTATCTTACAATTTTATCTCTATTTTATCTTACCGTATTTTATCGTATATTATCTCAACATAGTATATTCTAGTTAATTTTACTGTTTTTAGCTGTTTTATGGTATCACATTTTATATTTTATATTTTATAGTGGCTGATGCCCAACTTTCTGATATGGTCATTTGACTAATCAATAAAGTTATTCATTCATTCATATATTTGAATAATGCATAAATTTAGCTAAGCAAAATTCCAAAATGAATAGGTAAAAGGGAAATGGAATTACCATCTAAAACATCAGATGCAACATGATACCCATGGATACTTTCCTTAGTGACATCACATTTTATGTGCCACACCACTTCATTCTTTTTTACTTTGCTTTGAAATCATCATCACCATCATCATCATCTTCTTCTTCAAGGAGCTAAACTTTATCTTTGTTTACAAGAAGGTAACTATATAGTGCCCATTCCTCAACTAGCCATTCCTAGAAAATAAGATGATGCATGGCTTCAGCCTAGTACTTTGTTTGAAATGTGTGCGCCTTTCCAGAAAAAAAGAAAAAGGTAAGTTGGTGAGATAGAAAGACCATCCTGAGATGACTAGAAACAACCTTACAACAGCCATTTTGTAAGCACACCCATAATATTTGTTCAAAAATCCAAATGTGCATCCTGGCCACAACTGTTTGCTTTGCTCTAACCTATGTCATATAGTGCATGTATCTTCTTCATTTTGTTTTTAAACTGTTCAGTCATGTCCAATTCTCAGGGACTTCCTGGACAAGTCCCTGCAGTTTTCTTGGCAAGGTTTTTCAGAATTGGTTTGCCCTTGCCTCCTTTCTAGGGCTGAGAGAAAGTGACTGGCCCAAGGTCACCCAGCTGGCTTTGTGCCTAAGGAGGGACTAGAACTCACAGTCTCCCAGTTTCTAGCCTGATGCCTTAACCACTACACCAAACTGGCACTATCTTCTTCATAAGGAGCCACAAATTACATCACTTATTCTTTCTTATTCCTAAAGAAAGGGAGTGTTTTCATAGATAATGTGAAAACTTCTTTGGAGCATCCAAGGTTAATAATGACTTTCTGATCTTGATGCAACATTAATAAAGAATGGACTAAAGAATAAAGAATAAAGTTTCAGCTGGCGGGATCTATTGTCCTTTTTATCAGAATGTTGAGAATAGTCAGGAGCAAATTACATTTATTTTTAATTTTCTGTTTATGCAAAAGTGATATATTTTCCGTGACTCCTTTAAAGTTCTTTATCATGGCCATGATATTTTGGATGGAATTAATTTTCTAACAACAGAATACACTGCAAAGTGTCTTATAGCTAAAAGCTCCATCATGACTTTTTCACAAGTTTTTAATGGAACAAAACAGAGGTTAGATAAAGGACCCTAGGTGATGTAATATATGCTTAGTACGGTGTGTGCCAAATCCATCTGTGCTGTTTCACAGACGTCCATAAAACTATTTACTTCATAAATCATTTAGGCTCTTTAAGATCTTAATATAAGCATAAAATATGCTCGAAACGTTTAGCCTCTGTAATAATAAAATCTGCCATGATAGTGGTTTGAGCAGTCTAAAACACAGTACAGGCTGAGCTTTAGCTTGACTTTCCTGAAGGGTTACTTAAAACAAAAATATATCAAAAATATCACTCCAGCAGAAAAAATGTGCTTTGCTATACTGCTAAATTTAGGAAATGAGTTTCCAGGAATGAAGCCTGCTGGGAATTAAAGTCTTACTGATAACCTCGGGTATTGTGGGTAGGCTGCCCCTGATCTTGATTACCTTTTACCATAAGGAGACTTTTTCTCAGATGCTCAGATTGTTTTCTGAGGGAACAACTGGCCTGACATGGCTTTCTTCTTATGTACGGATAGTGCAAACATAACTGCACTTTCTTAAATCAGTTGCAATTGTCCTGTTCAAATATAAAACACCTTACATGATTAGGGCAATACACAGGGCAACCTATGAACAGTTTTTTCTTCAGCAAGGATTTTCTAAAGGCGAATTCATACATACATATCCACTTCACTATTCCCTTTTGCAGGAAGCAATGTTATGTGGAATGCAGAAAAGGCATAAGAAATAGTAAGCCAAAGGGATTAAAGCAAGCAGATAAGAGAAAAGGAAAGGAAATACAACTAAACAGAGTTTACACCAACAGCATTCACTATGCTTCTCCGTACTGTTCTATCTTTGCCTATCATCCTTGCTACCAACACATCCATACGCTGATTCATACACTGCCTTTTGTTCTTGAAGCTTCTCTCCTTCTAACGATAGCATCCAACGGAAAGATTCAAATGATATTAAATGTAATTTTATCTAATATATTGTAGCAAAAATCCCAGGTAAATCATGATACATGCATTATGCCTGAGAACAGTCCAAAATCCCACGGCAGAAAATTATAAACCAGTGAGTGTGATGTTAAAATCCTAAAGGAGATACTAAAGATGTGCACACAAAGGATGAGCTAATATGCAAGATGAAGCTTCCACAATAAAGAGAGGGAGACTGAATGCAACATGGAATCTTTTCTCTATCAACTACTGCCAACACCCTTCTATTTGGAGGTTATTCCAGCAAAATGGCTTGCCCCAATGGAATTACTGAGCATTCATAGCAAAGCTGTTTGCTGTAGTATTAAAGCTGAATAAATAACTGGGAATGCTGTGTGGCATCAGCAACTGCCTGCCAAAATCAGGAAGGAGTTGATATATAGGGTAAAAATTGGCAGCTACTTTGGGTTAGGGAGTGTGCTCTGATAAGGTGATCACAGACTACTGGAAAATAGTTGATTTGACGCAGGGCATTTTTAAAAAGTGGAAGAAACAGAGACTCACAGAGGTGTGCTATCAAGCACAAGGCAGGCCATGCAACAAATAAATTGCACAGATGTTTTTAAAAGTCCTTCTTATAAAAATATGGTAAAAATACTGTAAATCAAGATGTTATGTTTATTCTATTCCACAGGGAACTTGCTGTAATTCACATTTTCTCAGAAGTAAATGCATTGGTGTCAGCAAAGCTTACTTCTGTGTAAGGGTGCACAGGCTTACAGCCTATGTAATATTGCCTTCCACTTCATGGACAGGGAACCTATAGCCTTCCATAGGTTGCACAAACCTCACCAGTCCCAGCCCAATGTCAGCATCTGAGATACTGGAAGTTGCACTCAGCAGCATCAGGAGAGTCCAGATACTCCAAACCTCTTCTACTTTATTATTTTTTTTTAATGGAGATGCCAGGAATTGAACCTGAGATCTTTAGCAGAAATTGTATCCAACTTCCTGGTTGGAACTGAACAACCCAAGGACAACCCACTGCATATGCAGAATGGAAATGCATCACACACATGTCATGTTAAGACATATTATAATTAAGCTTTGCCTGTCTGCATTCTGGCTACGATTATGTTTAAGATGGAGCACACATGAGCTTAGATGGGTAGAGGCTTACCCAATGGTTAATTTCCTATTTTAGCCTTCAGAAGTATAGTAGGAGTGGCTTCAAAGTAGAATCACTTCTCAACAGCAACTCTTAATCTGTTTTCATTTCCTGTGGACATGCAGAGATTCTTTGAAGAATAGGGATGGAGGGTGGAATTAGCCTTCCTAATCCTACATACTGTACTGTATGCCTGAATTTCAGTTTTCTAGGCAAACATAAACATAGAAAGTAATACTTAGCCAGCCACAGCAAAGATAGCTAGGATACTGGCTTGGAGGGGCTAGGGATGGCAAACTATTCCCATTAGTAGCTTGCTGTGTGAACTGCAAGCATATTCAGTGTGTTAGATCAAGAGTTATTAACTTAGTCTTCCTTAAGTTCCAATGAAATCAGTGGCAAACATAACCTAAATCCTTTTTATTTCAATGGGAACAAAGTGCATTCATCATGCATAGTAACTGATAAATTTCATGGTTCTCCATTCATACCAAAAGACACCATCACTTCAACAGGATTCAAATGAATATTGTAAGGCAGTCAGACATGCCAACCTAGAAGCACATCAACAGGTTTGCAGATTGCTTTTGTGTAACCAAGATTCATGGCCTTTCATATTATCAGTATAACTATACTTACCTTATGAATATTTTCATTTTTATGTCTATTTTACATAGTCATTACCAAACCAGATAAGGATCATATACCACCTTCCAGAGTTATCAAATGCATGCTACACAGATAAAAAGAAAATAAAACTTAGACTAGGTCAACCTATTTCCCATTTGCCTATCATGAACTCTTTTGAGTGGCAGCAGTTCCTTATTGCAGGTCCCTATCAACTGCTTTCTGCTTATTTTAAATGGGAGTGCTAGAGATGGAACTCATGTTTGCCAGATTCTCCATAAATTTCCAATGCTGATTCCTGTTCTGTGGAATCTCCTCTTCTGGCATTTGCCAGGACAAAAATGCGCCTTCCATAGATAATCCTGATCTATCTTTGACTTAATGTAGATTAATGCAGCCTTTCACAACCTGGTGTTCTACAGATGTGTTAGACTTCAATCCTACAATCCTTAGGCATTAGTCATGCTCACCAAGAACTGGAAGAATTGACATCTAACACATCTGCAGGGTACCATGCAGATAATATAAAATGCTGATAATCTAATAATGTTAGATTATCAGCATTTCTTACAAAAGGGATTTGCCATATAATTTGAAAAATTGTTAGTTTCTGTTAAATTCAAAATTAAGTTGACCTCACTCCTTTTTTTAAACTTAAACTGTGTTATGGGTTAAAAGTTCAATTATTCTTCCAGGAAAATCACTAAAACCTAACATGGAGGAAGAGGTTTGGATGCAGCTATGGTATTTGGAAAAAAGTTAAATTTGCAGAAATATAATCACACATGATTCATTTTTAATACAGTTTGGTGAAGTCCATCATAATATTTAATACTACATTCTCTTCACTATCATATGAACTTTAATTTTACAGGAGATGATGCAGAAAGAAAAGTCCCCCAGGATTAATCATATTTTTTTTTTAAAAAACAGCCTTCATGATATCTTTGTTCTTTGTATCTTGGCTTTTGTTAGCGCATTTTTAATTAGGATCTGGTATCTGCAATAAACAGTAAACATAAAGAGCTTTGCAAAAATGTATTAGACTGTTTGTTTTCACACTCTAATGCATATTTGCACAATTTTACCATGAAAAAAGGAAAACATGCTAAGCTCTTGGGCTGTATCCCAAATGTCCTGGAATAGAATCTGGAAATGACTAAGAATGCAGCCATACCACATCATATTTCAGCAATTATCCTAAGAAAGAGGTACAATCACTATGACAGAAGCATATGATACAGCAAGGAAAACATCTATTTCTCATTTTCCTCTCAGTTTCAATAAAACAAATGCTTAAGAAATTCACAAAGGATGGGAAATGTTTTTGATTTATTTTCAGAGAAGAAGAATGACTTCTTTCTTAGCTGAGAACATTATTATTTTATTCTATTTTTTACTAGAACAGATCCAGAAGTCATGACAAAAATGGTGTTTCCCATTGAAACTTAGCTTTAGGGCTGCTAATGGTTATTAAATAGTTTGATAATTTATTTTAAATCAGGTAGGATTGTGTGGAACAACCCAATATTGGAATACAAAAAGAATCTGTAATAGAACAATATCCTGTAGAGTATCTGTATAACTTTTTAAATAAGGTTTTGAGGATATTGATAGCTGTCATAAAAAAAAGGTTGTTTGTGATCATGTGCGTTTGTGTCTCTGTCTACAACTGATTGAAAGTAGTGTTTGCCAGAGCTGGATGCAATTTCATTTTAAAGCATTCCTATCAAAAAAAACACCAGAAAATTGTAAAGCTTTAAAATGTGGCTCTTGTGAACACTTGTCATTGATATGATACCTTGATACTCTTTGAACATAGCACAAAAATCATAAAACTATAAGGCCAGTCCAAGGTGTTAAAAGTAAATTTTTCCTATAGAGCTAAGCTTTAATGTATTTCCAAATATAACACAAGATTAAGTAATTTATTTTGTCACTTGAAGTATTTATGGGCTGAAACACTGTATGTAACAGATAAAAGATAAGAGTCTCAGATGTCAAACTAAAAGATGAAAATCATTATATTTTATTAGCAGACAATATATAAAAATGCCTAAGTAAACTGTAAAAAGAGATATAGTGTTATGCTCAGAGGTCCTGCATCTAAGTTGCATTTGTTTTTCCCACTTCCCCTAAAGGGGAATAATAGTCCTGAATTTAATTAAAAATCTATTTTTAAGATCAAAGGAATGAAAAAGTTAAAAGACTCCCTCACAAAGAAGAGTAATGTAAGGGTCTTGGGGAATCTGAAGTGATGAACTCACTGGTATTTTATTTCCTTTGGACTACTGGAGGGTGGATCATTTGGGCAGACTGCAAATTGCTAAAATGAAGATTTTATAAATCTATTAATTTTGCATGAACTGATGCAAATGTCAGCTGTAATTATTCCAATCCACTTTAGGGGGCATTGTTTGTGAGCTTTTTTTTTTCCTGAGCCCATTTTGATTTTTATGTTTGATCTTTGAGTGGGCTTACTAGTTTAATACTTGGCTGTGAGTTCCCAATACACCTTTCTGCTTCCATGTTATTCTTACATATTATACAAAAAACTTGAAAGAGTCTCAGAAATTAATCTGAATGAAGTAAAGTTTATATTTCCTTATCATACTTGGGGACCAATCAAGTGAGAGGGACAGTGGTGAGCTAGGCTAAAATGCGCTCCCATTCAGATACATAGAGACACATTTTCTACATCTCAGTATCTTGCTCCATGCTTGCACATTTACTGTTAACAGCAGATGAGAAATAGCAATCTACTCACCACTACCTAGCTGACCAGAACAAGGTGGCATGGAAAAATGTGCAAGGCTCCTAAGGGGCTTTGTAGACCATGCAAACAGTGATCAACCTGTGAATTGCTGTAAGAGCTCTGCTTCTAACGTCTAAATTTTAATAAATCATTATTGGATAAAATCTGGATTCCTTTGCAGTATATTATCCTGCCAGATTATTTTGCATGCTTCACTTATTTAGAAGTGCATAGGTACTTGGGTGAACATAATACCGCTCTATTCATTAAAGAATCCCCAAATTTTTAAAGGCTTATGCGCAACCCTGAAAAAAAATCAAGCTGCTTTAATGGATTACAGAGCGGTGGTATGCTTATGTGAGGGCCAAAGCATTTCTTCATAATCATTTTCAAAGCATGCATAAGCATAATATTTGTTAAGCTCTGCTGCTAAAGCTGTCCAAACATTTCTCCATTCCTAAAATCAAACCAACCTTTTATGTTTCTAATTTGTTCTAGAATTTTATTTACTCTCATATCATGCTGAGTTAGACACCTTAGCTCTGGCTTCCTCTTTGGGACATGCTCTAAATCACATGAGCTTGAACAACTACATGTGAGGAGGTCCTAAAGAGCATTTTTCACTTCTAGGTGCATTGGTGACCATGTTATCATGAATTGGGGAGGTGGGGGGTAGAGACTGCTATAATGATTCTACATTTGCAATGGCTGGGTTCCTACATTGTACTAAATCATAACGTGATGTGCTTGGGCTTGGTTTAGTATGCTGTGTGAACTTGTAGTTTATTGGTGAAGCAAGCCATAGTTTCGCATGACATATCAAACCAGTCTATGAAGGATCACATACATCCTTGCTTAGCTTATCTTCCCAGCTGCTAAGTGAATGGCTGTTATAGCATTGGGGACTCTCCACTCAGTCAGTCTGTGCTTGCCCATTTCTGGATAGGGACC
Organism: Candoia aspera; assembly: GCF_035149785.1. NCBI lineage: Eukaryota > Metazoa > Chordata > Lepidosauria > Squamata > Candoiidae > Candoia > Candoia aspera. Next base: position 37,070,175 of record NC_086156.1, on the reverse strand, counting down.
ATCTACCCCCTCCCTCTCACTTCTGTCTAAAATAAAGGTGCCAATATCCCTTCCCTCTCCTTCTCCACCAACACATACTAGTCATCAATAATTTTTCCTAGCTTTTCTGGCTGTCCTCTGCCACTTACATGTGCATAAGGAGGTTTTGTTTTGTTTTTAGCATGATGTGTGAACCTACCCCATTGTGAGAATGGTGTCATAATTATGATTTTGTATTTAGACTGGGCATGGAAGCAGTGACAGATTTTATTTTCTTGGGCTCCAAGATCACTGCAGACAGTGACTGCAGCCATGAAATTAAAAGACGCTTGCTCCTTGGGAGGAAAGCTATGGCAAACCTAGAGAGCATATTAAATAGTAGAGACATCACCTTGCTGACAAAGGTCTGTATAATCAAAGCTATGATTTTCCCAGTAGTAATGTATGGCTGTGAGAAGGGGATCATAAGCAAGGCTGAGCACCAAAGAATTGATGTTCTTGGTGCTGGAGAAGAACCTTAAGTCCCTTGGACTGCAAGGAGATCACATCAGTCAGTCCTACAGGAAATCAACCCTGACTGTTCATTGGAAGGACAGATACTGAAGTTGAAGCTCAAATACTTTGGCCACCTAACGTAAAGAGAGGACTCACTGGAAAAGACCCTGATGCTAGGAAAAACTGAAGGCAAAAGGAGAAGGGGACGGCAGAGGATGAGATGGTTAGATAGCATCAATGATGCAATGAACATGAATCTGAGTAAACTCTGGGAGACAGTGCAGGACAGGAAGGCCTGGTGTCCTATCGTCCATGGGGTCACAAAAAGTTGGACATGACTGAACGACTGAACAACAACAACTTAGACTGGGGAGAGTCAGATTAAAGCCCCCATTTTACATGGATCTGACTAGATGACTGGCTGGACTTTCTCTCCCCCTCTCCCTCAGCCCAACCCACCTTCCAGGTTTGCTGCTGTGGGGATAAAACATCCTCCGTGTAGACTATCTTGACCTCTTAAGTGAAGATACAAGATATTAAAGTAGAGATTCATAAACCTCTGCTTAAGCAAGTAATGGCTTACATCAATTTGAACCCTGCAAGAGTGCCCTTTCCTTCTGTTCTATAGTCCCAGAAGAACAACTTGTTGGGACCCGATTGTTCCTTTTGGCAGAAAGAAGCAGATTTCCTTGAGTTGCTTCTTCTCCAGCTGATGAACAAGGCCTGTTGGGTCTTCTTACTATAATGATTTTCCTGGAAAATCAGAGTGCATCTTTCATGTGCTCTTTGGCTTGATTAGTGGCAGAGGCCAAAGTGTGCTTCTTTTGTCCTAGAACAGGGAAGTCATAAATTTGTCAATATAGTAAGCAACAAGCATTAGCACCCAGCACAGGACCCAGACAGCTTAGAGAATGGCTGCAGGTGTTGGAGGTATTAGTAAACAGTCCCAAAGTTAATCCTTGCATCAACATGGGGTGCTGAAAGTCACTGAACTTACACCCCTTAGTACACATAGTACTTAGTTCCTTTTTATTTAAAAGTATAATTTTGCAGTCAGCAGGAGTGAGGACATGCACATAGTTATGGACACTTCTTTTATTATTTTTAATCTAATTTAAATTTAGTTTGTCCTTTTCTACACCAAATCCCCCAATTCCCAGATGACCATTTTCAGGGCAGAAAAGACAAGCTCCATGTTATTCCTCTAGCCATGATTTCAGTGAGCTTAGAAGGCAAAACTGTGCCTGTTCTGAGAATTTTCTTTTGACCAGGACTGTCAAAGAGGTTTTGGTATATCAGGAATGCAAAACAGCAAAAAAGCATGGATGGGGATGACAATGAAAGAAAAAAAAATGTTATCTGGGTGATATAAATTGACCTATTTTTATTATCTATTTTAACATACCACTGGCAGCACATATCCAAAACAATTCCAATCTCTGTTCAGTCTCTTGAAGTTTCCATTCTGTATTGTGTTTGAAAATTTCATTTTGTCGTTTTTACTGCAATTTTATATAGCTAGTGTGTTTAAATTTCTCCAGCTCAGCCTTCACTGGCATTCCAGTTTAATGTAATTGGACAATTGTTTCTCCTTAGCCTGTTAGTTTTAGTTAGAGCTGGCCTCCACTGCCTTCAGCAGAGCTTAGCATCAGGTATATCAGCAACTACAGTATATCAGCATCACGTCACAAAACAGACCAGCCCTGCTCCACTGGGATCACTGTTTAATACATATGTGTACAAATATACAAACTCTGTTCGACACAAAAAATAAGAAATAAAACTAATCATGAAAACATGCAACCTTTTTTGGAAAACATTTGAATATTTATTACGGCATTCTTTGGAAAGACTGGGACTAGAACAGTCTCCTTCCGAGTTTTATCCTGTTTGCCAAATGTTTAAATTATATGTTTTCCTAGTGCTAAGGAAATCAGCTTGGCATACTCTTTTACTTGCATTTCGCCTTGTTAAATACATATATTCTCCCACCCCCCGCTTATGTAGATCTCTGTGAAAGAGGAAACCAAACTGTATTTGTCAGAATTGCCATGCAGTCATTACAAGGCCTGTAATTTATACATGAATTAGACATCACAAAATACAACTGATTGCAAGAATCACATCAGGCCATTTGCGGTATGTACTGGAGCCACAAGACAGACTTCGAAGCAAAGTGGGTTTGACTTGAACAGGAGACCTGTGTTCAAAACATGCTCAATAACGAAGTAACTCAATAATCACAACCTAATTGAGCAATGGCAGCATAAAATAAAATATATGTGACAGACTGTCTCTCATAGGCGTACACAGGGAGTGTTTGGAGGGGACAAATGATGAAAGCAGCATCATATTGACATGATGGAAGCTTCACCCCTTTGGTACATGCATTGCAATATTGTATGGACATACAAAAGGGGCTGCTTTTGTCATTTTCATAAAAGTGCTGGGTCCTGCATGTTGTTGTTTATTCATTTAGTCGCTTCTGACTCTTCATGATTTCACGGACCAGCCCACGCCAGAGCTTCCTGTCGGTCGTCAACACACCCAGCTCCCCCAGGGACGAGTCCGTCACCTCTAGAATATCATCCATCCACCTTGCCCTTGGTCGGCCCCTCTTCCTTTTGCCTTCCACTCTCCCTAGCATCAGCATCTTCTCCAGGGTGTCCTGTCTTCTCAGGATGTGGCCAAAGTATTTCAGTTTTGCCTTTAATATCATTCCCTCAAGTGAGCAGTCTGGCTTTATTTCCTGGAGGATGGACTGGTTTGATCTTCTTGCAGTCCAAGGCACTCTCAGAATTTTCCTCCAACACCACAGTTCAAAAGCATCTATCTTCCTTCTCTCAGCCTTCCTTATGGTCCAGCTCTTGCAGCCATATGTTACTAGGGTCCTGCATACTGAAGGTGAATCCCCTCTTACTCGAAGCTGTGATTATAGGAAACTCCAGCTGATGTTCTCATTCACCAAGAGTGAAATTTGGTAAGAAGGAGAGGTCTTTTTGTGATACCCTGATTAATAGATGTCTTTCCCACATTCTAGCTTAGCTTGCTTTTAGGCGCCTGGCAGGTAAAACCTTTTTTAATTACTCCGGCATTTTAAAACATTTTTAATGCTTTTCTAATTCCTTACATATTGTCTCTCTAAGTTCCCATTTAATGTCATTTAAGTGACATTTAAGTTCACTTTTGAGAGTTGCTTGGAATAAATTTATTTCTGCAATACTATCCTGAACTCTTTGATTAAAGAAAGCACACATTTAACTTTTAAATAAACAAAATAAATAAATATTTAACACCCCTACCTGAAACACACTTTCTCTAAAATATGTCTTCCTCATTTTGTTGGAGTTTTTTCTTTTACTATTATTCTTTTAGTTATTTATAGTCCCACATATCAGGATTTTAGTGGCTTATAAATCTGATAAAAATGTAATAATAAAATAAATTACAATAAAACACTGTCATAGCAACAATGATGACAACCAGAATAATTCATCAGGATCCTTCCTTTATAAATAAGGGCTAGAAATGTAGTACATGAACTTCATCATCAATATTTATTAATTTATAGCACTCAGTGGACCAGAAATAAAAAATAATAATCTTAAGTGAAAAACAAAATAAAATAATGTAGGTATTAACAGTCATAGAATGTTTGTTTGTTTGTTTACAAATACTTACCCCAATTTTCAGGGTACAACTATTTCCAAGGCAGCTTTCAAATAAAAACAGGGATTTTCTAACATGGGAAATGGTATAGCAATGAAATGCAATCAATCGATCGATCAATCAATCAAGGTAACTGAAGGTGGTATTTGGCTCTTCCTCTTTTTCTCACATCCCATTCTCCTGTACCATTAAAAGGTGTATTACAATTTACATGTTAACACATGTACATGCCTATCTTGAGTACAGCTAGTATCACTTAGGTGAAAGACGCAGCAATATCTTTGCACTGAAATAATATTTCTCTTATCACTTGGGTTTTGTTTTACAAGGACAACACCTCCTAACTTAGTGATAATTCAGCAAATATCCCAGCTGCCTTTTTATACATACTTCAGAATACAGAAACTGTCTAAGTATTTTAGAGAAGCCGTATGGGATTTTGCATTTGGGATACCAAACTTGTGAAATAATATGACAAGCATTTGAAAGTCTAAGTTGTTGTGTCTACTGAGCCATACATGGTACTTAGTTATGTCTTAGTGTCCACTGAGAACATACTGAAAACCTAACTGCTGTTGAAGAATCTTCCTACCCAGAGAGAGAGATATATTATAAGGATAATATCACCAAAGCACTCATAATCTTGGCAAATAGAACTTGAAAGCATAATAAAGTTCATACCTTTCACTCGCCAACAGAGACAACCTTTTAAATAAAACTAGAGACAACAGGATTGATGCTACTGACTAGGAAAGCTATCATTTTAAGTGTTGGATAGACAGAGAGGGCTGATACCCTTTCAAACAGTATTTATTAATGTCTCCCATTTTCAGGACTTGTCTCCCACCAGACAAGTCTCCCTATATTAAAGCACATTGGCAGCCAAAAGGATGATGTGTAATGCCATTGGTACATAATGATTAATAGGGCAAAATAACAGAAAAAGTCATTTGGAGGCATGGCTATCCCAGGCATTCATGCAATTAGGAATGGATCTCAGGACTGAAGCACAGGCCCCAAAGTCTGAGGGACAAATTACTTCTCAGAGCAGCAGTTGATAGTAGCAGCAGCAGCAAATAGCAGCACACTATTATATCAGTGTCATGAGTAAGGATGGCGAGCAGGGGGCTCCCATCCAGACTGTTAAGCGCATGCGTAGCACTGAGGAATTGGTCAGCCATTCAAAGAGACACAGATTGGGACCGCCTTAACCTTTGGGGTTTATATGTCTGGGTTTTTCCCACGTTTCTTCAGTTTGTTAGGATTACTGTTATGTATTAGCAATAAACATTAGAGAACAGTTCCCTGTCTCAGAGTGTTTCCTGGGAGTCAGGACAATCAGCACCATAATGAGCACAATTGTTATATATTTTTATCCTGCCTTTTTTAATATTTAACTTAGCAGTATGTTTAGTGGTTCTTCTTCTTTCGTATTCAGATCATACCTTAAGCTGCCAATATGACGCCACCTTCTTGGCTTTGTCATTGGCCAAAAACAAGTCATTTTCAATGCATACTATTGGTAATAATCGGCAGGTCAGCAGGTGGGCCGAATTCTGCATCTCTCCACAGTGGGTTATTATCCATCAGCAATCCCCTTTGAGCATATTAGTCTTACACTTAGGCACTCTAACTCTCAACCTATTCAGAGTCCTCCAAATAGCATAAGGGAGATCAAATCCCTCAGCCATATTCTCCTCTGGGATTATTTCTTGGTCAGTGATTTCTCTCCTCCATCCTCCAATTTGGTTTTGCTCTTGTGTGACCTCAAGAGTATTTGTTCTTGCCATGAAACTCTTCCTAGATTTTAGTCAATGAGTTTGAGGCTCATACCCACAGAGAGGGTGTCAGGGATCATTCTCTGACCAAACCAATGTTTAGTGGTGAACATACCTAATATTCCTACCTCCTATTTTCCCCACAACAACAACCCTGTGAGGTGAGTTGGGCTGAGAGAGAGTGACTGGCTGGTCCAAGGTCACCCAGCTGGCTTTCATGCCTAAGGCAGGACTAGAACTCACAGTCTTGAGTTTCTAGGCCAGCATCTTAACCACTACACCAAATTGGCTACTCACTAGTTTTATTCCTTTCCTGATGCTTCATTCAAAAGCATTTCTAGAAGGTGGCAGAAAGGCATATATCTATTGTTGTTTATTCTTTCAGTCACTTCTGACTCTTCATGACTTCATGGACCAGCCCACACCAGAGCTTCCTGTCAGTCGTCGCCACCCCCAGCTCCCCCAAGGTTTAATCTGTCACCTCTAGAATGTCATCCATCCATCTTGCCCTTGGTTGGCCCCTCTTCCTTTTGCCTTCCACTCTCCCTAGCATCAGCATTTTCTCCAGGGTGTCCTGTATTCTCATTATGTGGCCAAAGTACTTCAGTTTTGCCTTTAATATCATTCCCTCAAGTGAGCAGTCTGGCTGGAGTATGGACTGGTTTGATCTTCTTGCAGTCCAAGGCAATCTCAGAATTTTCCTCCAACACCACAGTTCAAAAGCATCTTTCTTCCTTCTCTCAGCCTTCCTTATGGTCCAGCTCTCGCAGCCATATGTTACTACAGGGAATACCATTGTTTTAACTATGCGGACCTTTGTTGTCAGTGTGATGTTTCTGCTCTTAACTATTTTATCAAGATTTGTCATTACTCTCCTCCCAAGAATTAAATGTCTTCTGATTTCCTGGCTGCACTCAGCGTCTGCGGTAATCTTTGCGCCTAGAAATACAAAGTCTGTCACTGCCTCTACGTTTTCTCCATTTGCCAGTTATCGATCAAGTGAGTTGCCATAATCTTGGTTTTTTGAGGTTTAACTGCAATCCAGCTTTTGCACTTTCTTCTTTCATCTTCTTCATAATGCTCCTCAGTTCCTCCTCGCTTTCAGACATCAAAGTGGTATCATCTGCATATCTGAGATTGTTAATGTTTCTTCCAACGATTTTAACTCCAGCCTTGGATTCTTCAAGCCCAGCACGTTGCATGATGTGTTCTGTGTACAAGTTGAATAGGTAGGGTGAGAGTATACAACCCTGCTATACTCCTTTCCCAATCTTAAACCAGTCTGTTCCGTGGTCTGTTCTTACTGTTGCTACTTGGTCATTATACAGATTCCTCAGGAAGCAGACAAGATGACTTGGTATCCCCATACCACTAAGAACTTGCCACAATTTGTTATGGTCCACAGAGTCAAAGGCTTTAGAATAGTCAATAAAAGAGAAATAGATGTTTTTCTGAAACTCTCTGGCTTTTTCCTTCTCCAGTGGATATTGGCAATTTGGTCCCTAGTTCCTCTGCCTTTTCTAAACCCAGCTTGTACATCTGGCAATTCTCGCTCCATGAATTGCTGATGTCTACCTTGCAGGATCTTCAGCATTACCTTACTGGCAAGTGAAATAAGTGCCACTGTTCAATAGTTTGAACATTCTTTAGTGTTTCCCTTTTTTGGTATGGGGGTATAAGTTGATTTTTTCCAATCTGATGGCCATTCTTGTGTTTTCCAAAATTATTTATTTATTTAATTTTTATCCCTTTATTTTTATAAATAACTCAAGGTGGCGAACATACCCAATACTCCCTCCTCCTCCTATTTTCCCCACAACAGCAACCCTGTGAGGTGGGTTGGGCTGAAAGAGAGTGACTGGCTCAAGGTCACCCAGCCAGCTTTCATGCTGGCATATTTGCTGGCATATAGCATGCATCACCTTGACATCATCTCACAAGGTTTTGAACAGTTCAGCTGGGATACCATCATCTACTGCTGCCTTGTTATTAGCAATGCTTCTTAAGGCCCAATCAACCTCAGATCTATATATCTATATCTATATCTATGTCCACAGATCCTAATGTTGTTTATTTGGAAGTAGATTATTTTCTGTAATGAATTGGGCTGATTTCAGAGCAGCTTTAATAGCAGTATTACTCAACAGTATTTTAATTTATAATGCTTCCACATAAGCTTTTTATGTAGGTTTTTAATGTTCTAATGGTTTTCACTGTTAGCTTTGTTAATAATGTTGATTATTCTTGCCCTTGGCATTTCCTAAAAATCTAGCTTCTAAAAGTCACCATAAAAATTTGAAATATATTATAGCATGATAAAAAGTTGAAATTAAAATGTATATGCTTCTTAGTTTTCATTTTAATGACAGAAATTCTTTAAGTAACAGAGGACTGAACCTCCACTCTTATTTCTTATCCATTATATTATTTTTATTAATTAAATATAATAACAACATTGTAATAACAGTTAACATAAAAGCATATGGATTAAAAATATGGGTGAAGAATAGTGATGAAAATGGAGAAACCCCACATTTACCCTTAACATTCACCCAGGGGAAGCCTGAATGAATAGCAAGTGTCTCAGAGTTATTAGTCAGATCAAAAGCATTCTACAGAGCAAGCTCCCTATAAAATAATCTTAGTAAGTCATAGCACATGTATCAGGACATCCACAAGTGATATTTTGATCAGAAAATCATGCAAGCATCTGTCAGTCCTTAGGGCTGTGTGAGAAAATCCCATGACACCATGGCGAATCTCCTTTTTTAATGTCCCACCAGTTTTTCAATAAAGCTTCCATTGAAAGCATTGAGAACATCTGCCAGATTCCTGAATTTTATCTCTTTCTGGGGATGAACTATCTTTATGAGAATTCCATCACACTGCAGCTTGGTCACCCAGCTAATCCATCCCACATTAACATTTTTCTCAACTGAAATACTTATTGTAGCCTTAATTTCAAATCTTTCAACCAAAATGCATTACAAACTTGCATACAAATTGTAATACTTTTATTTCTGTTGCCCCCTATTGAATAATTGTTCCCTCCCATGCACCTCCTACAATCCTCTGCCATTGCCATGCCAGCAAGGGCTGATGGACTTGATGTCCAGCACTTCTGAAAGGAGCCAGGTTTCCTCACCCTGATTTAGATAATTATTTCAAACCTGAACTTATATTTTGAAGTAGAAAGCCTATAGATGTCACTGAAATTCAATTTCCAGAAACTTTGACCAGCATGGTGAGAAAAGTCAAGATCAGAGATTCAGCAAGATCTGGAGGGCCATAGCTTCCCCATTATTGCTATATTCCTTTTGCTATTGTTAGAATCAGACTACTGTAATACGCTCTACATGGGGCTACCCTTGAAAAGCATCCGGAAGCTACAGCTGGCCCAAAATGCAGCTGCGCGGGCTATCTTGGGTGCTCCAAGATCAGCACATATTACTCCGTTGCTGCGCGAGCTGCACTGGGTGCCAGTTTGCTTCCGGGTCCAATTCAAGGTGTTGGTTATCACCTTTAAAGCCCTACATGGCATGGATCCAGGTTACCTAAGGGACCGTCTCATTCCCGTTACATCAACCTGGCCCACCCGCTCATGCAGAGAGGGCATGATGCAGATCCCGTCTGCAAGACAACTTCATCTGGTGGGGTCCAGGAGGCGGGCCTTCTCTGCAGCAGCTCCCGCCCTTTGGAACACCCTTCCCACGGAAGTGAGGCTAGCCTCCTCTTTTGGACTTCAGGAAACGATTGAAGACCTGGCTTTGTCACCATGCCTGGAGTGGGTGGTGGAGAGGAAGAGCCATGCTTGGGGTTGGTCGGCTCTCTAGTCATGCCGAGGCCGGTTTTGCTCCCCTCTGGGTGGTATTAGATCTGCCATTACTTGGATCTCGTTGCACATTATATTTATTTATTAACGATATTATGATTTTATCAAATTTTAAACTGTTTTATTGTGAACTGCCCAGAGTCCCGCATATGAGGGAGATGGGCAGTGATAAAAATATGATAAATAAAATAAATAAATAAATATTCATGAATTGGATAGGATTTCCTAGCTGATCTACCAGTCACAGTTCCTGACCCAATTTCTGTCATTTCCTTTATCAGTTTGGCATACATTTATACATACATCAATACTGATGAGAAGAAGGGCAGAAAAGTGTTGTTAGACATTTAGTGCAACAAGCCTAAATTTATTCACATATATCTGAAAGATATATTAAAAAATGTAAAGGCCAACTCAATCATATTAAACCCTAAAATACTATATAAAGCCTCCAGATGGTATGCTTGTTTAATATATGCAAACTTGTGTTCCTAGTACTGTCACTCTTATCTTCCCTCATCTCCATACCCTAAATTTACCTATCATGGCTCTTCCTGAACGAGGACCTTCAGCAACTTGTTAAACCTGTTGGCATCACTGAAATTTTGTGTGGGTTTAAAAGCCCATCAAAACAGATCTTATTATAACTAGAGATTAAAAACCTGTTAATTTAGTTGTGCCCAGTGTAGTGCAGCAACAGCTATAAACATGCATTCTTAAAATGTGGTTAATGGCTTCTTCTATTTGAAGCTTGGATTGGGTAAAAGAATTTTACATGGGAAGTTAGCTATACTTTATTGATGCATTTACTTACTAGATTTTTATACCACCACACTGTACCTGGTCTCATACAGCAAATAATCGTCAGAAGTATGTAACCACATAATTTTATATTAAATGCAGACTCATACTCCAGGACGTTATTGCTATTATTATGATTAAGATAATTATCTCTCCACCCCTCAAAGCCCTTTAAGGAGCTCTGCCTTCCTAAAGTTTGGGACTGAAATTGGATCTCTGGTGGAAGGCTGTTACAGAGGGCTGGTGCAGCTACGGAGAAGCACAGATTTCTTGTTCTCCCCCAGATCTCCTGTAGAGGAGGAACTCGCAGTTTTGCTATCTGAAACATGTGCACTGGACAGAGAATCCATTCGAAACAGAAGGTTTCAGGTACAAGCTGCCAAGCCATATAGGGCTTTATAGGTCAAAACTGGCATTTTAAACTGTCCTGTTGGCAACCAGTACACCACAACACCAGTATTATATGAATGTGGCATCTCTTGGCTGCCAACAAGAGGGCTGCTGAATTTTGTAGCAAATGCAGATTCCAAGTATTTTATTTTATTTAAATTTTAGAACTACCCATCAGCCAAAGCTCTATGGTGGTTTACAGTAAAACACAGTTAAAAGATTGTTTTTATTAAAATAAAAATACAAAATAAAGACACCAAACAAACTAGACAGCAGCAAGGTGGTCATTAAAACCTGAAAAGTAAAGTAATATGGATTGAAATATGATTTAAAAGCCTCAGAAAATAAAAAGGTCTTCACCCAGCACCGAAATGATGCTACTGTGGGTGCCAGTCAAACCTCTGTGAGTAGGGCATTCCATAAATGGGGTGCCACCACAGAAAAGGCTCTCTTTTCTTTGATGAAACTTGTGAGCCACCCAGAGTCATTGAGAGTCTGGCGGCATACAGGTTTAATAAATTATGATGATGTTGATGATGATGATGATGATCATCTCCCGTGTAAGGGCCCACCCCAACTCCTTTGGTGGGAGCACCTAATTACAAGATAGGGGAGAAGGCACTCCTTCAGGTAACCTGATCCTAAGCCATTCAGGGCTTTAAAGTTCAAAGCCAGCACTTTGAATTGGATCAAGAAACAAACCAACAGCTAGTAGAAATTGGGTCCAGGAACAGACCAACATGTTGCAAAGATTGCAATTCCTTGTGAGCAGTGTAGCCATTGTGTTTTGAACCAACTGAAATTTCTAGACTGTTTTCAAAGACAGCTTCATGTACAATGCATTGCAATAATACAGATAAGAAATTACCAGAGCATGAATAGATGTTGTGAGCTTGTCTCTGTCCAAGTAAGTCACAGTTGGTAAATCAGCCAAAGAGGATGGACACATTGTGCCACCAAGTTCCCAAACTGCAAATGTGCTTTTTTGGGGCAAGTGTGTACCCCTCTTGGACCAGCAGGCACTGCTCAGCTGGAGAGACACACTATCCACAAACAGAATCTCTGCCTTGTCTGGATTAAGTCTCTGTTTATTGCCCTCATCCAGTCCATTACCCTGCCTAAACATTGGTTGAGAATTCCAACCACTTCACCCTTGTTATATGGAAAGGAGAAGAGGAGCTGGTGTAGAATTCCAACCACCTCACCCTTGTTATATGGAAAGGAGAAGTAGAGCTGGTGTCATCCACATATTGATGACACCTCAGTGGAAACCTTTTCCAGTGGTTTCATGTAGATGTTAAAAAGCAGAGAGAATAAAATGAAGCCCTGGGAGACTCCATAACCAGCTTCTGTGAGGCAGTGATTCATATCTGTATCACATCTTTGATAGATTTTTTTTTACTGGAATGTATTCTTGTGGGGCTGCCTTTGAAGAGTATTGCTGAGGACTCCCAGATTAATTGTCATGAGTAACATCAGCATACAAGCTGAGGATGCTTCTTCTAGAATGGCCCAAGACTTCATGGCTGCCATGACAACTGTGGGGTTGTCCCAACATATCAGCCCAACGCAAATTGCATGGCATACTCTGAACATGGTTTTATTTTCTGGTCAGAGGAAGGTGATTTGAATCTGCCCTAGCCAAAGCTGTTACCTGGCTTAGCAATAGACAGGGACCCCCAAGTTTCAGATCTGCTCCTGCAGATTGAGTGTTATTTTATCCAGAGTTAATACCGGAGGAGATAAGATGCCAGATGGTTTCAGACAAACAGTAACTTCATCTCCAATTTGTTTCTCCCTGTCCAGATCTTTTCATCCTTCAGAAACTGGGTTAGGACTTCTACAATATCACTGGCTTGAGCCAAGGTAGAGATGTATATCTGGGTATCATCCACACACTAATGATACCTCATTCTAACCCCATACCCTCTCCCAGTGGCTTACTGTAAGTATTAAACAGACGAAGAGGGAGAACAAAATGTTGTACTATCCCACATTGGAATGACTGCTATCTCCCTGGCCACAGCTGACTGGAACCACTTGTGCAGGAAGAAGTCAGACCATTGACTTACTTATTTACTTTATTGATTTACAGTGAAGACCAAAAAATAAGGAAAGTAGTAGCAGTGGTAGTAGTAGTAGTAGTAATAATGGCAAAACTGACAAAAGAAGCCATTACATGGCCAGTACTTTAACAACATGAAAGCAAAGGTTAATAATGAAAAAACATGGCAATGGTTTAAAAAAGGCACATTAAAGAATAAAACAGAAGGGCTCATTTAGCGGCTCAAGAACACTCGCTACATACAAATGTAATGAAAGCTAAAATTGAGAAAACTCAGCATGATAGTAAATGCTGGTTATGCAGGAACAGGAGGAGGAGAAGATTGCACAGACGGAGTATTTAGAACAACACAATAAAGTGGCCACCTAGATTCATTGGAATCTTAGTAAGAATTACAAGTTACTCAAATCACAATATTGAAAAAAATGGTTGAGAGTGATAAGGTTAAGAACCTATGGAACTTGCAAATACAAACTGATAAACATTTAGCCCATAATAAGCCAGATGTGACTATAATTACAAAGAAACATGTATGGATAATTGACATTGCAGTAACTGGAGAAGGAAGGGTCAGTGAGAAAGAACTAGAAAAAAAAGGGGAAATACAAAATAAAATAGAAAAAACAGGGAAATATAAAGACCTTTAAATAGAGATCAAGTGAATGAGGAAAAAGAAAGTTGTAGCGGTACCGGTAGTAACTATCTTTAACTACCCCAGATCCTAGATTGAGAAGGATCTGAAAGTTAAAAGTACCAAATCCAGTCAGAATTATTTAGTAGGCTGTGGAAGGAGGAGAAAGAGAACAACAACAACAAAAGCAACATGGAACTACTGCATGCAGTACATCTCACTCCCAACTCTTGCAAGCAGTCCAGAAGGATACTGTGATCAATGATACTGAACACTGCTCAGGAATGGAAAAGGACCAGGAGTACACTGCCTCCATCCTGGTCCCAATGCAGATCATCACCCAGTGTGACTAATGTAGTTTCTGCCCACTGCCTAGGTCTGGCAGTTGATTGGAAATGATCCAAATAATCTTCCTCCTCTAGGGTGCTTTATGGTTCCACAACATTCTCTAAAAAGGGAAAGGTAGAAACTGTATGATGGTTAACACAGCTGTATCTAGAACAAGAGGTCCTTTTTCAAGGCAGGTGACATCACCCTGTCTGACTAAAAAGCTTTGATTAGCTTATTTATTTATTCATTCATTCATCCATCCATCCAGCCCCCATGTTGTCCATGCCAACCAATGCAAAATAGAAGGCCTGGCAAATACAAATTTGAGTCTTTATTGCCACTCTGTAAACTTCCTGAGAGTAGGTGGAATAGGGGACTCTTGCTAAATAAAGCTGCTGCACCACAGTCTGCTGACACTAAAAGCATGGAGAAATACAAGTGCTTTTCAGCCCCTATTGTCACACACAGTTTAAGCTCAAATAAGAGATCAGACACTTTCTCTTCTGATAGTCCTCAATTGGCACTCTAGGTGTTTGATAAACCAAAGAGCCCTTCAGGATTGATGAACAGGGAAAGGCCACTCAGGAGCAATTGCTGGAAGACTTCTCAAACATCTATTTGGGATCCATTCACAATTGGGATAAGGTATTTAAGATGGACCAACTTAATGGGTCCTCTGACCTTGAAGGTATACAAGGCAACAACTATCTTCAGGCAAATTGGGGAATGGTCCAACCACAACAAAAGACTCACCAAAGCATCCTCCATTTTCAGATCACAATGCAACTGCTCCAAGGTGAAGGCTAGATCTAGTGTATGACTCCTTGCAGTACATTCTGCATTTCCACTTGCCCAAACTAAACATTCCCATTACTTCATAGGATTTCCCTTCCCTTGACCTTCCCTGGTCCAATTCAAGTTGTTTATTTCTTTTAAAGCATGACATCCAAAGCTGATGGATATTAAAGATTTTCAACTAGTACAAAATAAAATGAAACTATTATTTCTACTGACTTGAGAACTACAGTTCTCTTAATGCACATTAATCTTCTTTGCAGCTTCATCACACTGCTGATCCACATTCAGCTTGTGACTGAATACCATTCTAAGATCCTGTGCTATACCTGTTCCTGTGGTGTGATTTTCTTTTTGTCTAAGTTCATTGATCTCTGATGTATTTCATTTACTTGATTCAGCTGTTTTCTTTTCTAGAAACATTTAATTTTATTATTTTCCTTTACAGTCACTTTCAATTTTGTTTTAAAAGATCCTTCTCAGTTTTGTGCCTCATCCAAATGTATGGGAGTTTATTTATTTATTTATTCCCTGCCTTCATCTATATTACTGATAAAAGTGTTAAAAAATACTACTCCCATGAGAGTCATGCAGCAATCCATTCAAAATTTCCTTCCAGCTTAATGGAGAGCCATCAATGAGCACTCTCTGAGTACAGTTTCCAAACCTGCTGTGAATCTGTCACAACATTATGATGTATCACTTATTCTATTATTACTAAGCAAATCTACACAGGTTACATTATGATTGACCTGAATATATACTTGGCATTCATATTTTTGAACTCTTACAAATTCAGACAGGCATGACCAGCAATAAAGTAATTTCCTCCTAAATTCATTGGTAGTATCTCAGATCATATTGGAAGGCATAGTCACTTTCTGCCACTAGATGGCAGCCTGTAGGGCCCTGTTCCTTCTAGATTGTGTACATAACAAGATTTTAAGCAAAGGGGAATTTATGATAACTAATTCCCTCCCTCCCTCCCTGCAGTCTCAGGGAAGGCAGACCATACAACCTTAAGATTCTGTTTTGCAATTCCAAGTCTGTTGCTGGTAAAACATTTAATCTTGAATGAAAGCACTAAGCTGACTTTATTATGGTGATATGGCAGTAGGGGCAGGGAATGGAAATAAATCTCTCCCAGTTCATGGTTCCTCTGTGATGCAGCAGGCTAGGGCTGGAAGGCAGGGAGCTAGCGTGGCTGTCGTCTGTAGTAATTCTATCTCATTGACCAGAATCCTTATCTGATGTTGATAATATTGTTTGCTGCTGTGGTGTGACTGGTTGGGTTCCAGCAGTTATTATTAGAATACTCTCACTACTGCTATGCAGTGGTGTCTCTTCCTGAGCTAACTGGAGTGAAGTCTGGTATGATAGACTGACTACCGTAGCTTTTTGACCTTGGACGCTTTAATATCCATGCTGAGGATGCCCATCAAAAGTGGTTCTGGAGTTGTATCAGCTGTGGACCTGTCCAAATCGGTATCTCGCCCCACATATGCAGTAGGGCACACATTGGATTTGGAACTGGAAAGACCTGAAAGTAGAAAAATTCCTTGTAGCTATGTTTTCATGGTTAGGTAACTCTCTGGTCAGTTTTAGACTAACTACTATAAACTTCTGTGGTGATGGAAGAACTGTTAAAACAGTCCAACCTAGTCATGTGAAGTTAATCTAACCTATAAATAGGCTTTAAACATTTCACGCTGTAAAGTTGAGCAGTAGCACAATTTGCACTTAACATTGTGGTGACCCTGTAAATCTTTGTAACAGGAGAGTCATCACTAAGAACACATAGGGTTCAACTTGTGCCAAAATCAACCATTTAAGGCACATATTTCTTAAAAAGACAATGGGCGATGAACAGTGTGATAAATCCAAGCTGTCTCTGGAATCATGTAAAGTCTGTTCACAGTGACATGTTTGCTATTTAAACTGTTGATAAAATCAGCTCAGTTCAGTATGATCTGAGGATCATTAGCCTGTCTGAAAAGTCAGAATTCAGACTACATAAGGTCAGCCTTCTTGTTCTATTTTTATAGATAATTTCCAATTAGTATTACTCACTGATTGCATCCTTGGGGAAATGTAGCAACCAGTTGCAAATTGAAACAGTCACTCCTTAGTAATGAAAGTGAGAAGGGGTAAAAGACTCCAACAGCAGTAGAAAGCAGCCTACACATATAGGAGAGGGCTTGTGCTCTGTTCACTACTAACTAAAACCTTCTGGAGATGAAGGGAAAAAAATTACTCGCTGAAACAATGTTTTTAATGCACAGAAATAATGGTAAGATCTGTATGTGAAGACACTCAGGGAAGTAAACCATAAACTGTAGCCTTTTAAACATTTGCTCAACTAAAACTCCCAGCATCCTTCATGAGAGGTCATACTGTCAGAAGCTGCTGAGAATTGAGATAAAAAGTTCCCCAGCCCTCCAATATCTGATAATCACTATCCTCACTAAAATAAAAATGGTAGGTTCTTTGATATGGTATTTTCAGAAGGTAGCACCATCTGAGCACAGCTTCACACTCATAATTCCAGTCTCACAGTTCTGAGCTTTGACAAACCTTTCCAGTAACAATAGAATCAGACCTAATACAATGCTTATTTCACAGCTGTCCCTGCTATTATACAGAAGCTTTGCCTGCCCAACAGAGCAGGTCCGGGTACTGTTTCCCAATTAACAGACCCATCTTCAGAGGTGTTCAGAGCATGATCTCTGAACAACGGAAGGGGCATTTTCTGAGTCATCTCAGTCCCTGTAATGAAGATTCTCATTTCCTGGGTCTACCATTATGGAGTGGAGGGGCTAACTCTTCCCACCCTTTCTTCCAACATTTTCTCCCAACTTTCTTCCACGGTATGGCTATGGGGATGAAAACTAAAATGGTGACAGAGACTGAGTTTTGGAGAAGCCACATTTTCATGGGACTTCTTTAGGGCTGGTCTCTGTCTCAGGAATGGAGATAGAACAGTTGCTCTTCCTCCCAATAAACTGTTTGGACAACACAACTGACCAGGAGGAATTATTTTAGTTCCCAAACCCCTGCCTCCTTGTAGATAAAAACAAGTCCCTCTGGATTTTTAATTTAGTTATTTATGTAAAACATTTTTATACCACTTCCTATGGAAAAAATGTCTTGCAGTGCTTTACAATAAAAGCAAAAAAGAACAGTGAATAAATGTATACATGAAATATTACTTTTATGACAATGAAATGAGAAGAAAACAATTTTTTTAAAAAAGTGTAACAAAAAATGGCACCAACAAGTTAAAATGCCCTCTGGAACAACTCCATCTTCAGTATCTTTCTGATTGCATTCAGGCATAGTGCCACCCTGATCTCCACAGAGAGACTGTTCCAGAGGACTGGCACTGCCACCAAGCAGCAGCACTTCCTGGCTTTAGCTCCCTTTACTGGGGCAGTAAAAGTAGTTTTTGCCTAGGTGATCTAATAGGTTGGGCTCATTCAGGTTGGAACAAATGGTCCTGCAGGTAGTAGGGTGCCAAAAGTGTTTATAGGTAAAAATCAGCACTTCAAACCGTATTTTAATTTTTATAAAATACAGAATAAAATGGACAGTAAAACAGTAACAAAAAGTTTAAGCAAAAATTCACAACAGCATTAACAGATCATTAAAAGGCCAGGAGGAATAAAGATAATAAGGATGGCAACAGGCATTCATTGAGTGCCCTGCTGGGGTCCCTCCAGTGTGATAAGTGGGATAGTCCCTCCCTGATGTGAGAGACAGGGAGGGAGCCTGAGAGCGAATGAGGTATGTATCTGGGGATCCTCTGAGTGTAAGGGAGGAGAAGTGGGTGTGGCATCCCTGCCAGCTAGTGAGAGAGGCTGGTGAAAGGGGCACGGTAGATGTGGGGGTGGAGCACTGAGAGTGTGAGCTGGAGTGCTGGGGAGCTCGCCACCACCCTGTGATTGCTTGGTATCTGCTTGTGGTATGATTGAATGGAGGGACCCCTACCTAGGGAACCTGGGGGGCTGGGATTGGGGGAAAATAGAAATAGGTCTAGGGTTTAGGGTGGGTTGTTCTATTCAGGTGGTGATGGAGCAGGGCGTTATGGCAGGAGTCAGAGGGCAGGCCATCTTGAGGAAGATGTCCCCAGTGTTTGGTATCAGTGGCGTGTTCCAGCCCTCTGTGCTCAGACCCAGGCCCTGGACAGCAGACCCATTCAGGCCCTGGCTTTTGGCTGCTGCTTCTTAATGCCAGGTTGGTTAACAAGGCCCCCCTTATACGTGATTTGATTATCAAGGAGGGGGCAAACCTGGCGTGTATTACCGAGTTCTGGCTGAGCCCTGAAGTGCGGGGAGCACTCCTTTTGGAAATGCGCCCGGTTGAGTTTATGGTATGGCACCAGCTGAGACTCCAAGGCAGGGGAAGAGGGGTGGTTGCTATCATCCAGGAATCTCTAGTGGCCATAAGTGGCCAGTTGTGAGACCATTTTTAAAGTTGGGATCCCGAGAACAGTTGGGATTGTTGCTACTGTACCAGCCTCCCTGCTGCATAGCAACCTCCCTCCCTGAGGCCGTCTTGGGGTTGGTGGTGGAGTTTCCAAGACTTAAGGTTCTGGGGGAATTTAACCTACCATCCCTGGGGCATGCCTCAGAGGCGGCTCGGGAGTTCATGGCCACCATGGGCCTGCCCCAGATTATTCAGGACCCAACTCGGGACAGTGGCCTCATGCTGGTCTTGATTTTGTCAGAGCAGTGGCAATGGGATCTGAGGGGAGAGGAAGATCTATCCTCCTTGTCATGGTCAGATCACGCCCTGGTGATCCTGAGATTCTCCTACTCTGCCCCCCTCAGCAGGGAGGCAGGACCCATTTGATTGGTCCACCCCCAGCAACTGATCAGCCCAATAGGGTTTCAGAGGGAGCTGGGGGCTATACCCAAGGATCTGCTGCACGGTCCAGCGGAGGCCCTGGTGGCTGCCTGGAACAGGGAGGCAGCTGGTGCCTTGAACAGGATTGCGCCTGTGCACTCTCTCTTGTCCCATCAAACCCAGCACTCTGTGGTTTACGGAGGAGTTGAAGGTTCTGAAGAGGATTAAGAGACTGGAGAAAGACAAAGACTAAATCCAACCAAACACAAGCTAGGGCTGCTATTAAGGCCTACCTTGTGGCGGTAAGAGTGGCAAAACATCAATATTTCTCTGCTCTTATTGCATCTGCAGAATGCCGTCCAACAGCTCTGTTTAGGATCACTCAATCCCTTTTGGGGAAGGTGGGCCCAGTGACCCACCTAGAGGGCCATGCAGAGTTTTCTGGGTATCTGGAGGATAAAATCGCTCAGATCAGTTCCAAGTTGGATGCCAAGTATGAGGCATGGCCTGTGGAGATGCCTGGGGAATGTACTTACCCAGTTATCTGGGAACGGTTTGACCCTGTTGGGCCTGAGGAAGTGGACAGGGTTCTCCGGACTGTAAATGCCACATGTCAATTAGATCCCTGTCCCTCCTGGCTGGCGAAGGCAACTCAGGAGGTGACATGTGGGTGGGTCCAGGTGTTGGTGAATTCATCCTTGGAGGACGGAGTTTCTGGCTGTCTTTAAAGAGGTGCTGGTGCACCCCCTCCTCAGGAAACCATCACTGGATCTCACCATGGTAGACAATTTTCAACCAGTCTTCCACCTTCCTTTTTTAGGGAAGGTGGTTGAGAAAGTGGTGGTTTGCAGGTCCAAAGGAACCTGGATGAAACAGATTATCTGGACCCTTTTCAGTCAGGTTTCAGGCCCAGATGTGGGATGGAAACAGCTTTGGTCGCACTTTTGGATGATCTGTGGCGGGAGCGGGATTGCAGCAGTGCATCCATCCTTGCTCTTCTTGACCTCAGTGGCTTTCCATACTATTGACCATGGTATCATGTTGGGTCAGCTCAGGGAGTTGGGGGTGGGTGGTGTGGTTTTGTGCTGGTTCACCTCTTTCCTCTAGGGCCAGTCCCAATTGGTGTTGATAGGGAGAGATCTGGACCACGGCCCCTCCTTTGTGGGGTGCCACAGGGTTTGGTAATCTTTCTGTTCCCCTTTAACATATACATGAAACCGCAGGGTGAGATCATCCATCGCCATGGGATGAGGTATCAATATGTTGATGATACCCAATTATACATCTCCATCTCAGGTGACATAAGTGATGCTGTGGCCACCCTCTCTCGGTGTCTGGAGGCTTTAGGGGTCTGGATGTGGAACAACCGGCTTCAGCTGAACCCTGATAAGGCAGAGTGGCTGTGGGTTGGGGGCTCCTCTGCATCCAGGAACTTACCATCTTTAGTTCTGGATGGGGTTGCACTGCCCTAGACAGACCCGGTGTGGAACCTGGGGGTTCTCCTGGACTCACGGCTCTTGTTCAGTGAGCAGGTAGCAGCCGTGGCCAGGAGAGTCTTTGCCCAACTTCGTGTTGTGCGCCAGCTATGCCCCTTCCTGGATTGGGAGTCCCTCCGGTCAGTCACTCATGCCCTAGTCATCTCCCGTATAGACTACTGTAATGCGTGCTACATGGGGCTACATTTGAAGAGTATCCAAAAGCTACAGCTGATCCAGAATGCAGCCACACAAGCAGTTTTAGGAGCCCCAAAGACAGCCCATATAACACTTTTGCTGCGCAAGCTGCATTGGGTGCCAGTTTTTCAAGTCCAATTCAAGGTGTTGGTTATCACCTTTAAAGGCCTACATGGCATGGGTCCAGGTTAACTGAGGGATCTCTCCACCCCCACTGCATCGACCTGTCCCACCTGGTCAGCAGAGAGGGCACGTTATGGACCCTGTCCATGAGAGATTGTCAATTGGCAGGGTCCAGGAAGAGGGCCTTCTCTGCCATAGCTCTCACCCTCTGGAATAAGCTACCCACAGAGTTAAGGCAAGCCCCCACTCTACTGGCCTTCCAAAAGGTGCTCAAGATGTGGCTCGCTTGGGGTGGGAAGGGGATAGTTTGTGATGGGGGTGGCTGGCACCTTGATGCAGCCCAGGGAATTTTATCAAGACTGTGATCTCACCATCTTGCGTTTTAGATCTCATATTTTATATTTTAGGGTTTTTAGTATATTGGTATATGTACATTTTATATGTATCTCTTTTAATCAATATTTAATTTTTTACTGTTTTATATTCACTTGTAAACCGCCCAGAGTCGTTATTGAGATGGGCGGTGAAGTAATGTGATAGATAGATAGATAGATAGATAGATAGATAGATAGATAGATAGATAGATAGATAGATAGATTGATTACTAAGGAAGGCATTTTGTGTCAGGGAGCTACCACCGAAAACACTTGAACTCATATAGTCACTTGCACAGCAGCACTTCGAGTTGCTCTCCAAGGATAACTTTAAGGTATGGGTACAAACATATGGGAAGCAGCATTCCTTCAAATACTTTGATCCACAAAGAGCTTTAGAGATTAAAACCGGCGCTTTGAACTGTGATCAGAAATGAATAGGGAGTCAGTGAAAATCATAAATGGTTGGCATGAAATGTTTATATCCCTCAGTTTCATCACTACTCTTGCTGAAGCATTTGTACTAATGAAAGTTTCTGTACTCTCATCAATGGCAGCCCCAAGTATAATACATTGCGGTAATCTAAACAAGAGCGAGCCATTTTGGTGTAATGGTTAAGGCATCAGGCTAGCAACTGGGAGAGTGTGAGTTCTAGTCCCAGTCATTCTCTCTCAGCCCTAGGAAGCAGGCAAAGGCAAACCACTTCTGAAATCTTGCCAAAACTGCAGGGACTTTTCCAGGAAGTCACTAGTGTGCACCAGCCTAGGTTGGTCACAAGTATTTCATTCCAGACTACACTTATAACAAGGTGGATCCAGAACTATACCTGAGTTATGCATTTGATCCTTTTAGGACAGCAACCCCAGCTATACCATCCAGAGTCATTTGGGAGTTGTGTAGCCTCTAAATCCGAGAGAGAGGGAGAGGGAGAGGGAGAGGGAGAGGGAAATAAATGTATCTATTCTTCCCTGATTGGCCTTCATTCGAAAATACCTCATGCAGTCCATTACTGCAGCCAGCCACTGATTCAGTAGTTCTTCTGCCTTTATCAAGAAAAGTAAAGATAGAAACTATTTTACCCTAATCTCTGAATTATCCCTCAGCATTTTCACATAGATATTGAACAGTATGGGCAATAAATGGCCCTTGCAGAATTGCACAGCATAAATGCCATGGGATTGAACAGAAATCCTCCAAGAAGGCTATACAAGTGGGGAGGTTTGATGGTCAGGCATTAGTAGTAGCTGTGATTTGAATTTGAATTTTTTACTTACTGGACTTTTCATGTTAGTTTTTAACGGATTCCAACTCAAGTTAGTATTTTGGGGAATGAATCAGCAGACACAGTTGCAAAATCAGCATTGGATCATTCAGATATAGACTGTAGAGTTCCTTTTGAGGACAAGGAGGTTAGCAATTGGGTTAGATGTGAGATAAAAACATCTGGCCAAAGGAATGGGATGTTGATATTACCAGCAAGTGTATTCTTTCTGTCTGCAGATCAGTGATTTTTGGATTTCTGATGTTTCTGGCAGAGCTGACCAATTTTTTTCTCCTGAGGGTCCAGCCTGAGCATTGCTATACAAGAAGGTTATTATCAGAAAGATGGATAATTTACATCCAATTTGTGGAGTTGTTGAAACTATTGATTACTTTCTGTGGGAGTGTGTTCACTTTCTTGCTGAATGAGAGTTTCTGTTCTTTTCTTTCCTTTTTGACTCTTGGTTCTATTGGTTCCTCTATTTCAGGATTTGTTTGAGGATGCCCGCTATTGGTCATTAGCTAGTAATAGCTTGTGAACATTTATTCAATCATCTTATCTCTGTGAAATATGTTATCTGATGGTTTTCAGATAACATTAGTGGCATTAGTGGGAACTTCCAGTCCTGGTACTCCATTATCCTTTACAAGGAGGAGGAGGAATCCTCCATCACCACCTTTTGAAGATGGCTATCCAGATGTGAATAGAACCACTGCTAAGTTGTTCCACTGCTATCTAGTCTGGACAACCTCTCCTGAATGATACCAAGATAAGTGGTACCGACAACTGCTGAGAGGTCCAGGAGAATGAATAGGGCTGCAATACTCATGACTTTCCCTCAGCAAAGAATATAATCAAAGTAAGAAAAGCAGTTCAGTGCCAAAACTAGGCTTAACCACCAGTGAAAATAGATCTATGAATTCCTTTTTATCCAACAGTGTGTGGATGTGATGCCACTTTGAATACTTTATGCAGACAAGGGATACTGGCTACCAACCTATACTTACTTTGATCTTTTGGGTTTAATTACATTCCCCCACCCCCCAGAAGTGGTCTTACTACATCTCCTTTAATGAGGTTGGGGCCACTCCTTTAGGTAGACAGAAATTTATAACTACTTGGACCCAACTAAACTTCCCACTAGGTAAGACAAGCCATAAGGGCAAGCATCTTATCTCTATCATCAGGCCGTAAAAACTAAATGTTATCAAAAGAAAGCTTTCATCAGTTACAGCTCTTTACCTTCATACAAGTTGAACTGCTGGAACAGCAGACACATTGGACTGATTTTGCCTCAAAGTGTCTAGCTAGGATGTCACAGTGAACTACTGAGGGTTCTATATGATCTCTAACTGAGCTAGGTCTCCATAGGCCCCAAAGCACTCAGAAAAAATCTGCTAAGCAACACTGAGAACACTCAGTAGTAGAAAAGAATGCTTTTTTGCCTCCATCACTGCCTCGAAGTAGCCTCGATTAGGAGCTCCTACTAGTGTTCAATTGGGTTTGAGATCTTTTTCTCCCTCTGCATTCCTTCCATTGAACAATGGACTCAGAAGTTAATTTTAATAGTGTCAACAAAGTCATCTTGCTCTATGGAGATAGTGTGTCTAAAAGATATTATGGAAGAGGTACAAGTTCTACCTGACAAGATCGAGACTGAGCTGATAGTGGATTTACAAATGACAGGCTACAAAAATGACATGGAAAAAGATGTTACACATTGGCATACAAAAGAAACCAGCTAATGTCTTAACAGTTAAAAGGGATATACAAACAAAAACCAAGATAATGACCTGGATAATGTTCCTATATTGGATTTACAAAAGAGGCGTGTTAAAGTTTTGAAGAATCTCGGGGCAAAGAAAAAAATGAAAATAAATCAAGTTCTATGACATAATTTGAATGGAGTAAAGATTGTTAGAAGTAAAAGGAAAGAATATAAGGTTGGTTTATTTGATCAAGGTTAAAATAGATACGTTGTTATCTCTGTGCCCTTAATGGACTTTTTCTGACACCAGGACTGAAATGACGATGCTTTATGGATTTGTTTATAGATAAGATATGGAATATGGGAAGAAGAGATCATTTGTTGTATTATAAGAGGTGGTAAGTTACTAAAATTGTTTATAGTTTTTGTGGGAAATCACTTCTTTATATATTTTTCTTTTTCTTTACTATATTCTTACTTTTCTTTCTTTTCTAATCTTTTTCCTTTCTTTTCTGTACCTTCTACTCTTTCTCTTTATTCTTCTTTTTTCAGTTTGTATTAGTTTTCACTGTTGCAATTATAATCTTTAATAAAATTACTACCAAAAAAAGTAAAGATTATCCTACTATCAATAAGAAGCTGCAGATTGAAATAAGATTGTTTCTTTCTAGGAAACAAATAGTTTGTGTATATGTATCTGAGCATTTGTGACCCCATTCTGCTTCAAACATGTAAAATGTTTTGGGCTGGCCCTACACCATTTTGACAATTCATTAAATGTTTGATTTTCTTATATCAGAATAGGAGCATTCTTGTAACAATGGTGTCAAGCTAGTGATGCTAAAGAAAGGTTCTAAATGTGCTAGCAGATAGGTCTATTGTTTAATAAAGAATGCAAAAAAGCCATGTGGTTTATTTTCAAACTTGTCTGCATACCCATAGGAGATTGTTCAGTAGAATTTTTTTCTAAAAGTCCTTTAACTTATTCATACATTTTGGAATCACAGAGAATTTTAACTCCTGATGACTTGGACATCAATAGGTACCCATCCAGAGAGAGCACTAATTTCAGATATAATTCTTTTTACACATATGCAAAGTGCAATCCTATTAATTTTACAGTTATTATACCTATTTTATATTTGAGAACTGAAGCTAAGTTTACTCAGAATGATTCTAAGAATGGTATTATCCATGGAACAGAAACTAAAATACACATCTTTCAATTTCTTACTGCAGAACATTACCTATTTATATTGCAAGTAGAACAGGGAGTTTAAAAATTACTTACACAGTGCCTCTGTCTCACTTCCTCATTAACAAGTTCTAATTTAAGAAGAAAGTGATTGGGTGATTTAAAAATATATAGCCTTAATTAAAACAGCCTTTTGCACAGTGATTCCACAAAAAACTAGGATGCTTGTTTTTCAGTTGCTTTCTTGACCTCAAAGTTCTTGCATCAGAGATTCTATTCTATTCCTATTCTCATTTATATTGTTCAGTTTGTTCTATTTCTATTTTATATTATGCTTTGCCTTATCTTATTTAATCCTTTTTTTCCTCCTTTTTAAAAAAAAGTCTTAACTGTTTAGGTCATTTATGACTGATACACTGCTTGGCTTGTATTTGGCCAATCCAGTGCATTTAACTTGCTAGTATTGATTGCAAGTAATTAAGCTTATCTTCCTGTCTAGATCCTATAATTGTTTATTAGTAAAGATTGAATAATAATTTATAGTATAAAGATTGAATAATCTTTATCCTTTTTATATTTAAAAATGATTTGTTCTAAATCATTTTTAGAACATAGAGACTTTTAAAGATAAATAGCAAGGTGGAACCATTCCTTGAAATCAGGACGTAAGTTTCTTTCTAATTATGTAAAATTACCTTCTCTGCTGTGACTTCCAAATATATGGAGTAGGGAGAGGAGCAAGAGGAGGCAAAGAGGCAAAGACAGCAATGGGTATATTATGTTAACTGTGGATTATTATGAGAGGGGAAGATCTGGCTGTAGAAGGAATCCTATACCAGTATCACTGAGCAGATCTGTGAAGTAATAAAACCATACCAGAAACAACCTAGTAATACAGTCAGCATAAAGCACAAGGCAAAAGGAAGGAGTTGGGCACACTGCAAAGTTTTAGGTGCAGTTTGAACTTTATCCTGAGGAGAGTCCATACTTTTTTGACAATAACAAAAATGTAAAAATTAAATAGTTCTATATGGTATGGAAAGGGAGAAAGCAAAAGAGGGAAGAACAAGCACTGGGACAGAGAAGAAAAAAGACCAGGGGAAACAGGAAGAGTGGAAAGACAGCAAAACAGGCAGAAAGAGTGGAAAGACAGCAAGTACAAAAGGAGAATGAGAACCTGGGAAATTGGAATCCTGAGTATTTTGCTCAGAAACTGGAGCACTTTACTCAAGCTCACCTCAGTCCCTCCCACACAACTGCATTATATTCCATTATTTTTTAATGTGCATTTTAGTCAGAGGATACTTACGCATGCAGTTTGTTGAATCTTCAGCAGACCTGGTTGCAGAAATTGTATTTTATCAGGAAGGTACATGGATGAAGATTGAAATCCCTAGACAGATTGACTGATACATGTGAAAGTCAGTAAGGCATAGCAGTGCAAAATCAAGGAGGCATTTAGACCTATTCAGGCATTCTGAGCCCAGTGAGCTCATGATGAGCTCTATAGACCTCAGGTGACACTGCAAACATTCAGGTGCCCAGTGAGAATGTTTGCAGAAGGAAAAACTTTCCAACATACAACTTATATCTGGAAACCAATGTATGCAGAGTTGAAGACTTGAGTGTTGCACAGTCACACTGAACAAGCAACTGTCTGCAGAAGGAGAAGGCATTAATAAGGGGCGGGCTTAATTCAGAGCAGGGACGCGGTGGCGCTGCGGGTTAAACCGCTGAGCTGTCGATCAGAAGGTCGGCGGTTCGAAGCCGTGCGGCGGGGTGAGCTCCCGTTGCTCGTCCCAGCTTCTGCACACCAAGCAGTTCGAAAACATGCAAATGTGAGTAGATTAATTGGTACCGCTTCGGCGGGAAGGTAACGGCGTTCCGTGAGTCATGCTGGCCACATGACCCGGAAGTGTCCTATGGACAACGCCGGCTCCAAGGCTTTGAAACGGAGATGAGCACCGCCCCCTAGAGTCGGACACGACTGGACTTTACGTCAAGGGAAACCTTTACCTTTACCTAATTCAGAGCAGTCACTTGGTCCATAACTCCTGAACACAGCTACATCTAATTACCTGTCTAGTGTCAAAGCACTCTGGGTGACCTCAGACCAACTGTTCTCCTGTAAGTTGGCCTATGTCACAGGAAGGAAACACTGGGAAGGAATACGATTGCTTATTTCTATTACTGAATGATCAACTTATAAATAAAAGGAAAATCTAAACAAAAAATAAATGTATCTATATATTATACATATATAAATATCTTATAAATAAAAAAGGAAAATATTGCAACAGGTCTCTTAAGTATGATAAAGACACTTTTGTTTTTGAAATTGACAACCACTTTATATCTGGAACCAGGCTTAGCTATATACACCACACTAATTTATTTCTAGTGGTTTATAAAACAAAGAATTGTTTTGAGATGTACCTTATATGGTTTAAAAATAGGCACCTATAAGGAACTATACCATGGAATCTGTATTCGTTATGAGAAAACATTCCAATGCACCAGATTTATATACAGCAGTGTTTCTCAACCTTGGCAACTTTAAGATATATGGACTTCAACTCCCAGAATTCCCCAGCCAGCATGCTGGCTGGGGAATTCTGGGAATTGAAGTCCACATATCTTAAAGTTACCAAGGTTGAGAAACATTGATATACAATATAGTGAAACACGGAAAGATAACCATATGCAGTGGGGCTTTTGAAATTCTTACTAACCTTTTAATAACAGCTTTTCTGTGGGTTACATGGCCAAGTGGGGGCTAAGAACGGAGCAGTAAAGAGCTTCCAAATTACTACCACATTGCCTCTCCCACACAGATGCATCAGGGAACTAATTTCTTGCCTTTTCCCCCTCCATGGCTCTTTTACGGCTCCTAGCTGAACCTGGCCCATTTTTAAACTTACCTTTCTTTTGCTAAATTCTCCCATCACAACAAATTTGGTCCTGTTCCATCCTGAGTTTGTACATGGACAGAGTCACAAGGCCCTTTACCTTATTTCTTTACAGCATTCTGCTGGGTTGGAAAGAATTAAAAAAGAAACATACCTCACATAAGTTAGAGCATTATCTTTATTATACAGGGTCACAAAGCAGTGAGTAGATAGCCAAATATAATGATTTAACAAATTTGCATCCTGCATCGATGGAATTCTTTAACCACCTGATTTTATTGAAATGCATCACCTCCTAACTGCTAGGTAAAATACTATACATACAGCCTTTCTCAATGTTTTGACACTGGAGGAACCCTTGAAATATTTTTCAGGCCCCTGGGAACCCCTCCACATTCAGGCTCAGATACAGGCCAGAAGTTACAAAATTATTCTATTTGTTTCATGGGTAGGCCTGCATATATGCATTAACAGTGTTCTTAAACTGAAAATAAAGCATGAAACTTAACTCTTTAATGTGAAGTTGCCTGAATTTGAACTATTTTTTTAAATAAATAGTGCACAGGAACTCCAGGGAATCCCTAGTGACCACTCGCAGAACCCCAGGGTTCCATGGAACCCTGGTCGAGAAACTCTGATATATAGTATACATTTGGTATTTTTTTTAAAAAACCTAATACCTATTTGAAAGCTTTGTAAACAACAATACTGTCTAGCTTCCTTTTGCTTTGGTTTTCCACTTATGTATTTCACCTAATAACGGACTCAACATTTTGTATTTTCAAAAATCCCCATATTAGCCAACTAAAATTTACCTTTAGTACACTGAATAGAGATTATTCACAAGGTATGTACAGGAAATCAGAAAAATCACAGCTTGCTGATGTGCATTTGTATGATACCTGCATTGGTTACTAACAACCCCCCGCCCCCATGCTTTAGCCCAAGGATGGGTAATGTGTGTGGCCTTCCAATCGTTACTGAATCTTAAATCCCATCAACTCTAACTAACAAGATGACGTGAGATGTGAATCATAGCCCAATATCTGGAAGGCTACATATTCCCTGCTTATTTTTTAAAAAAATTGAAAAGCCAGTATGAGTTGAATAATGTTTATTACAGTACTCTAAGAATGTTCCAACTGTCCAATATTATAAAATTATCCAAACATTAGATGGACAATTACATAAGTGTATGTAACTGCTGTTACACACTATGCAAATGCAAAAATGGCTTGTTTTCTTTCAGGAAGCAGACTGAACAGAATGAAATTAAAATTTCCCAATACAGAGGAAATCTTGTGCATATTCAGCTGTTAGTTACAACTTAAATTGTTACCAGAAATAAGCCTAGAACTTTACTCTGCTTATATTAGAATAAGCTGTTTGAATGTGCTACTATAAAACACCCTTGTCAGCAGACTTGATTCTAAAGTGAGTTCATTTTCTTGTCAGAAAAGTACAAATAATTAAGAGGTGATAGGTCGATCAGAGAGGAGATAAGAATTTATTCAATACAATTGTTTACAGATTGAAGATCAGTTGCAAAATCTAAAAATAAAATTTTACTTTTTGAAGAAAGTGCTTTATATTATGCAGCATTTGGAAAATGAGGTTTTCCAAATTGTTCTAAAAACAATACTATATTTTTCCCCAAAGTCCACCTTTTCAAAATAGAGAGCATTGCCAAGGCAAGTGGCAAAAATATTAGCATTAGTTTACATACTATATTCAGAAGATTCTATTTTATCAGTTTTAGCAGAGATGCAGTCTTCATAATATCGCTCCTTTCGGTCATTTCTCAGCCAACAGCAAAGCCTCTGGTGACTACTAATGTGTGGAATCTTTCCTTATAAGTAAGTATAACGTTGTGATCACGCGAACGGTTGTACCACATAGAATATTGTGTAACGTAACTAGGCAAACTGAACACCAGAACTGAAGCGCGTGGCTTTCTTTCCAAACTTTCACTAACAATAGCGGCGTGCTGGTGTAGAGGCAAGGGGGTGCAAAGGCGGATAGCACGCTTGCACGTTAGTAGCCGGGCACATGAGTAATGTTCAGCAGACTTAACTTGCTCTGTGGCGCTAAAGATTCAAAAGTGCAACGGATCTATTACGGAGAGAGACGGAGACAGCGTACATGAGCATCTGACCACCCTAGCGGAAGGGGAGGGGGGGCGCTATCATTTGGACCTGACACAGGGGCGCAAGGACGAGTGTGAAAAACTGTTTCAGTTCTGCTCCTACAAGCCGCTTGTAAGGCTGTCCGGGGCGGGGGGTGGCGGCTGGGGAAGGACAGGAATTGGCAAGTCAGCCCCAAGAAACGTTATTTGTATTAGCTCTTCGAATTACCTTCTTCATTTTCGATTACTGGTCAGCGACAGAAGCTAGGGACGCCACCTTTAGCGGGTGCTTGTTGCCACGGGGCAGAGCACGAACGCGAAATGGTCCTCACAGCAGCGCACACATACATATATACATACATAGAGTCCGGCGCACAAAGCAGTGTAGTGCCCTGGTTCCTTCCTTCAAGGTGGCTTTTCTATTCCCCCGTTTCGACAGACACAGCCGCCGGACCAAGGCAGGCAAGCCGACCAGGAGCCGCTCGTCAGCAGAGCGCAAAATCCTGGCCGAGCGCGCCGCCGCTGCGCGTGTGGGCGGCCTCCGCCTTCCCCTGAAGCCGGGCGCCTGCGTGCAAGAGGAAAGGGGGCGGTGGTTGAACTCAGCAAGCAGCGTCGGCAACGAGGCGGGGGGTGGCGGCGGCGGCGGCGGACGGGAGGAAGCCCTCCTCTCGCTATCCCAAGCCCCGCTTCGCTTTGGCGGGTCGGTGGATCTCTGAGCGAGGGAGGGACGCAGGCGGGGAGGAGGGAGGTGGATGCCCCCTCTTCAGTGCCTTTGCACCAACAGCAGCAGGTAAAGTCGGCTCAGCCCTAGGCAGCTCCCCTCGGTGACCCGCCCGTTCCCCGCAATATCAAATGACTTGCCTTCGGCTGCAACCACCCTTCAGTTACCCCGGGCTCCATTTGGCTCCCTCCTTCTCTCTCGCCTCCATTCCCGGCTGTCACTGAGGAACAGCCGAAGAAGAAGGCAGGGAAGAAGGAAGTGATTTTGAGGCCTGTAAGGCTCTTGCAAGGCGCCGCTCCCTCTCCCACCGCCTGCGCCCCAGCTTCTAGAAGCAGGTCTGCTTGCTGCTTCGGTTCGTGAGAACCAGGGAGGCTGAAGGGAACCCTTTTCGCTCTCAAGCGGCTCCCGACAGGCAGAGGAAAAGAGGAAACCGGTTTCTTGATGGGGGCGCTGGCGCGTTCTACCGCCCCTGTTTCTAGGAGGGAGGAGAAGTTGCGCCCCCCCCCGCTCTTAAGCCTTCACTCCTTTAAGTCCAGCTGCTCTTCTTCGCTCGCTTCCGAGGGGAACCGAAATCTGCCGTTTTAGCGTTTTCACTTTCAGATTTTGTTCTTCACACCATGTCTACTCGGAAGTAAGCCCTAAGGAGTTCATCGCCGCTTGCTTTCAAGTGAACGGATATAAAATTGCACCCTTCAGTCACATTTACCAGTCCTTTTGATTACATCTTCTTATTCATCATATCTGTTGTCCCTTAAAAAAAATGAAACAAAAGCAAGGCGGGTTTTTTAGATATGAACAAGAAGCCGAATAACGTACTCTTTACTTAAAAAAAACTATTTCTTTTAGATACGAAATTTGGTTTCTGTTGATTGAATCACTCAGGGCATCTTCAGAGAGGTTTAGGATTCATGAATTGTGAAGGACTGTATGTCCCAAACTTGTCTCATTATGAGTGTGCCCAGATAGAGAAATGAAACCCATTCATAAATTTATCAAACATAGTGATCATTGTCAACTTGAGTTTCCCAGACAGAGATACTGGATTACAATGTCTGCACTACACTTTGGCAGGCATAAGTTTAGCACTGGCTAGCACTTTACTGTATTTACCTGAAAGGAAGAGGCAAAATTTAAAACCACTTCTCCAAAAGAAAAATGGAATAGAGTAAACTTGCCTGCCCCATTATTTAAAACAAGTCCCATTTTAAGAGGAACTACTAAGACTGGGAAGGACCACACTTCCTGTCAAACACAGTACATTTACACATTCTAGGAATGGAAACATTCTATGCAATTAGTTCCATGTGATATTTTTCAGGGTGGGGTGAGAGACAGACAGGAGTTTCTGTATCCATAGCAAATACTTTAAAACTGAGCGAACATCCAAAAGCAGTTTGTGATAATACAAGGGAAAAAGACTTAAAAATGCCACTGAGATTATCTGGGTTCTTGGACATGTCTAAAGTAGTTTTGGCCATTGTTCTTACAAAGTAGTATTTTATCCCTTTTGATGATAAGTGTGTGAAATAACTACATTTTTTTAATTAGAAAAGAAGCAGGACATAATATGCGATTAGAAATGTGAATGTTGCATGAATAATATAAATATGCACACATATGTGTATATATATCTTATGCATAATAGGAATGATAAATACTAGGAGAGTAACTTATTGTATATGCATGCTATAATTCAAACTTTGTTTCATGAACTAAGACTCAGCAATGTTTATATGCGGTTCAGTAATATTGTTCTCAATAAGATAGAATATTTTATTATTTGGCCCTTGTTCCATTTTTGCTTACCACTAGTTTTTGCTGAGCGTGGGCATAGTTGGTACAATAGCCTTGTTGTGATTATGGCATGGGTACATAAATTTGCTGAGTTAACAAACAGCAATCAATAATCCTAACCCTAACCCATTTGGCAGGGGAAAAAGTGTGAGACTGCCAAAATAAGTAAGCATAATCAGTTGTTTTTTGAAACTCAGTGGTGGGCATAAACTTTTTGGCGGGCAAAAAAGGAACAAAAGCCCATGATTTTATTTTATTTTATTTTATTTTATTTATTATTACATTTATATCCTGCCTTTATTTACACAGCTTAAGACAGCATACATAATGTTTCTCTTCCAGTTTTCCCCACAACAGCAACCCTGGGAGGTGGATTGGGCTGAGAGAGAGTGACTGGCTCAAAGTCAGCCATCTGGCTTTTGTCAAACTTTTCTTCATGAAATAAATCAGTTATTGTTAATTAAAAAAACAACTGGTCCATCTATATATCTGATTTTTAAAAAAATGCTATTGTGAATACAGACAGAAATATTTATTTTGATGGATTGTACTCTTAGAATATTGCCTCAGATACCTATTTATCCAACTAAGTATTGAGACTGTCATTTCTAGATATTGCTGTTAATTATTTGTATATTTAGTAAATGTTTCATTACCTGATGATGGTACTAGCAATTTTCTTAAAAGTACATTCCATTGAATTAAGTGCTAAGAATTAAACTTAGAATTGTAGGCTAGGCACGAGAAGAATACACGCTCTCTAGAGAAAGTAATGTTTTAAGTCCTATTTATAACAGTCTCAAGTTAGTCAAATTTTCTCTGTATAGATTGTAAGATCTTCCCTGTAATATAAGTCAACTGAAAATGTTTGCAGATGGTTCTAAGTCCCAAGTCATTGAAAGACAGAATAATCTTTTTTTTACAGATGCTATCTATATTCTTCCAGTCATCTTTGACATATTCTTAAGGGGTACTAAAGTTAAACTCTGGGCTGGCTATTATAACTACATTCTGTAATCATCTGTTTCCACTCACAAGGGTTAGTTTTCTTGCATTTACCTGTCATAATGTGAACATTAGGTAGACTCCAATTACAATGAAGCACCCTGTTCTTCTTTAATGCTGTACACAGATTCTGGAAAGGACCTTGTAGAAGGCTGGATTTTTCTAGCTTTCATAATTAAAAAATAAAGACTCTCCTGTGTCCAGTCTCACATTCTGGAATTTTTTTTTCAACTTTCCCATCAACCTTTGCAGGAACTCCCTGGTAGTCCCACTGAAATACCAACCAGGCAGAATCCCACTCAGATTTTGAGCTCAGGCAAGGTGCTACCACTTGCTAAGATTTTAAAACAATACTTTTAAATTAACAAGGGATATTAAGTGTCAAGAGCTGTATTTTCTAAAGAGATTGGGAAAAAGAAATACGATCATAAGTCTAGTAGAAGTTAGGGAGGGGCTTATATTCTAGTGTTCAAATTCTCAAAGCTTTTTATCCAGTATCTAGGATTTTCTGCTTAATGCATATTGTTCATTTGCCAACATTTTTGCATAGACTGGTCAGATAAAACTAAAAACTAACGCGAGCATAGAGAAAAAAATTAGGATGCTAGTGAGATAGTGATGCAAGTTACTTTTACTGCCCCCCTCCAAATCAGCTATGTGGCTGTTAGAAAATGTTCATTAATTGACTCTCTGAACAATTAATGTGATAGAACAAATACCAGTTAACAGAATAAGTTTGGTTTTAGAAGAGAAAAACACAGAAGGAAGCTTCATGTGAAGGCCTGTAGAACTCAATAAGTCCACTATTTTTTAAACTTTTTTGTTAATGACTTAATGAAATGGTAGATACCACAAAATTTGGTAAACTAGCAACACATCAGAAGATGAGTAATTTTTTTTTTGAAACATAAAACTGACAAAAGTGTATTTTAACAGAAATGAATATTATGTTTTAGGCAAAACAAAAAAAGGGGGGAAAAGTAGAAAAATACTAAAACACACAAAAATCAAGTGTAGGATAATATGGCCATTAGGTTTAATAACAGAATATGTGAAAAGAATCTTGTTTTAGAGATGCATTCAGGAATAAATTCTGCATTCAAAATTATCTGTATAATTCTGCAAATATAAAAAAGCTATGGATTTCTAATTTGAGCTGAAAGAATTATAACTTGATGTAATAATTTCATTTTATACTGCACTACTCTGATATCATCTAGATACTTCAGTTCTGAGGAGCATACTTTAAGAAAGATACAGAAAAAATGGAGCAGTTTCAGAGGAGAAAAATAAAAATGGTCTGTGCTATGGAAGAAACCTAATATGTTTAACATGGAGAGACATGAATTCCCCTTCTTTGTTTAATACTTGTTTAGGTATTTGGAGAGTACTGATTCTTGAGAACAGGATCATTAGATTTACTGAGCTAAAGTTACTAGAAAGTGCATTTTGGGTGAAGATTAGGATAAATTTCTTGATGGTAAAAACAGATCAGCAGTTGAGCCAATTGTGTATAAGGAATGAAGGACCTGAAGCAGAGGTTTGGTAGTCATATTTTAAGTATGCTTTCATTCAAAATATTCAGTATCAACATAGCATGAGCATCTCCATTAAACTGATGGAATGACTGCTTCTAGATGATAAGACAGGAAGGGAGAGGTCCAGCTAGGTTTCCAAATACTTAATATTCCAAAGATTAATAAAGATTCATTAATTTAAGCAAAAGAAGATGGAAGGGTTGCTTACAAATGCCTTTATGGATTCCTATGAAATCATAAGTGCCTTATGCCCACAGAGATGTTCAACAGCACAGATTTCAAAATAACTCTTAATCGTATCCATGTTCACAAAAGACAGGTAACTTACTCTGCTGCTCCAAATTCCATTGCAGCTGCAGGCAAGAAACATATTGATAACTTTCAGTGTTAGAAATCAATCTATTTACTGCTTCCATTTGATTTTGGTTTTATCTTTACAAATTACCCTTTCCCAGCAGAGTTAAAACCAACCTTGAGTGCATACATCTGATGCTAATTCCCAGGATTTCCAACTTTATTTAATTTTGCTTCTTAGACAGTACACATTTTTGTAAATCTTGGTGAATTGCATGGATTAGATCAAGGGACCATCTAATCCAGCATTTCTATTTTCAGTAGTAGGCAGCTAGAGCTCTAAGGAGAGGCCATGAAAGTATTTACTTCCCAGCAAACATAGATTATATTTAGCAGTCAAGAATTGTGCTAAATGATCCACCTACTTTTTTCATAGCTTGCATAATTATTTATTATACTGTATATCACTTCCCATTTTGGTGTAAGATGTGCTAGGTGCTTGATAATTTTTGTTTTCTGTTTCTTTTATGTCCTTTATGTGATGGGTGGTTAGATCTATATGCAAGATAATGGATTAGATCTATCTGCAATCCCACTGAATGGACGTATGTAAAATACTATACTCACCATCATGTTTTCAATCTATTAAAAGTTTTAAAAATTACAGAAGCTTGTGACGTTCCCGTGCTGCTTGTTAAAATCTACAAATCTTATGTTGGACTGTGACCCCAAATTTGATTAGGCAACCTCTGATTCAATCTGAAGTGGATCAAGCCACTCAAAGAATTTGGATCCAAATCAAATTTTATAGCTTGTGCTATATATTCTTTCTATCCTGCTTCTTCAGAGTCCAACTTTTGCTTCCATAAGGTGACAGGAAAAAAACATTACTCTGGTATAAACATATGATAGCATCTGAATATCTGTTATAAGGCCTTAATTGCTACCTCACTAAGTGCTAACCTGTTGTATATTTTTGATTGCTAGTTCCTGTATTGTTGATATCTTAAAAGAAGGTATCTACCATTTCAATATTGTTGTAAATTCTAAGTTTGTCATTGAACCAAATGTATTATTTTTTATATTTTCCAAAGAAGTGTAGTAATCTTACAGAATCCTCTATTGCACAATATGTATGACGATATAAACAAGGAATGCATAACTTGGGGTGCCGGGTATGTAACTCAGTATAAACAAGCATGCAGTGATAATTTCTAATGGTTAATAAGAAGGCAATATACTAGAAAATGTGGGCATTAACTAGCTGTATCTTGATGGAAGAAGAATAAGCATGTTGAAGCATTCCTCTTTTAGAAAGTAATCTTCCAAGGAGTTGCATGGTATAAAGTATCTGACTTACCATTTTTTCCAAACCTCTTCAATGACCAGTGTGACAGTGAGTTTTTAAATATGATTAATGCACATTTGTTGTTCATAGTTTATTTGCATGTTATACATTACATGACAAGGATGATCACATTTTGCAAGCAGAGAAGCAATATCTAATCTATTCCAACATGATAGAAGTAGAAGTGAAAGTAAGACTGTTGGAATTTAAAAGTATCCAAATTATTATATTAGGGATTGTTCTTACATTACCATGCAGATTTTGTCTCTACTTAGTAGAAAATGAATTCACTTTATCAGTCCCTGAGATGCAACAGTCTGTTCAGGAAAATTTTAGCTGAAAAAAATTGTAAGGACATGGGGAATAAGAGGAGCTGCTAAAGTTTTGTTCAGATATTAGGATTGTGCATAAATACATGAGTAGTGATAAAAATGAATGGAATTGAATTCAAATCCTGTGCTGTCCCAGGGATACACAACATTCATTTTACGTCAGTCGACTTTGTCAATAGCTATAGAGTTTTCAGAGACTATATCAGTCTTTCTCAACCCTTTGACCCTGGAGGAACCCTTGAAATATTTTTCAGGCCTCAGGGAACCCCTGCACATTCAGGCTCAAATTTAGGCCAGAAGTTACAAAATTATTCTATTTGTTTCATGGGTAGGCCTGTATATATGCATTAACAGTGTTCTTAAACTTAAAAATAAAGAATGAAACCTACCTCTTTAATGTGAAGTTGCCTGAATTTGAACTACTTTTTTAAAATAATTATCTCCCAGGGAACCCCAGTGACCTCTCGCAGAACCCTAGAATTCCACGGAACCCTGGTTGAGAAACCCTGGACTATACGTTGTATTTTCTTTTCTTACCGTTTGAATTTATCTGATCTAACTGTCTACCTGGAAAGCCAGTTTTTCTGCAAATCTGTGTACTCTGTCTTTTAATTTCCTACTGTGTTGTCAGTCTATAAGGTGTACAAATAGTCTTCACCTAATGACGGTAATTGAGCCAAGAATTCCCATCGCTAAGCCATGAGGTTGTAAAGTAGAATGGCATTGCTTAGCGATGGCAATCCTGGCAACTTCCCTTGCCATCGTTAAGTGAATTTTACCCATTGTTAGCCTGAGCACCGACCACAATCCAAGCCATTCCAGGCTTGGTTCCTCTCAGGCCTGAACACTGCCTGCAACTCCCCGCACCTGCTTATCTCTCCCCCCATCTCTGCCCTTTTGAAAGCTCTGCACCCTGCCTTGCAGGGTGGGAAGCCCAGCCGCACCACATGAAGCCACAGGTGCCATCTGCGCCATACCAGCCCCCTGCCCATGCCAAGCCACATGCCCACACTGCCTGCCCACACCACACCAGCCGCTGACCCACCCGCACCAAGCCACCTGCCCATGCCAACCTAGGCCATAAGCCTGCGCCAAGTCACCATAGCAAGCTCTAGTCTCCCCAGCCCGCATTCGTTCACCCAGCCGCCTACTCTCCCAGTTCCCCACATCTACCTTTTGACTTTTTCACCTAGCCACTGCGGGTGAAGCAGAAGCACTTTGCTGCCTTTGCTGAGCCCTTTTCAGACCCAGCTTCTTTGGCGAACATTTCCTCCTCATGGCTCCCTTCAGAAAGCTGTTTTCAGAAGCTTACACTATCTTCTTAGAGCCTTTGGAGCTTTCCAAAGAGCTTTCTGGCACGGCGCAGATGGTTGAGTGGCTGGCATGGGCAATGGCTTGGCTTGGCATGGGCAGGTGGCTGGCATGGGTGGGTGAGTGGCTGGTATGGCATGGACAGGTGGCACAGCACTGTGTGGGTGCCACTGGTGGTTTCACGTGGTGCAGCTGGGCTCCCACACTGCAAGGCAGGGTGCAGGGCTTTCAAAAGGGCAGAGGTGGGGAGATAGGCAGGTGGGGGAGCCCCCCACAGTCATAAATGCAGGCAGGCTGCCAAGTGCCTGAGTTTTGATCGCATGACTGTGGGGTTGCTGCAACAGTCATAATTTCAGGCACAGGTCGTAAGTCCATTTTTTCAGCACCATCATAATTTCAAAAGGTCACTGAACAAATTGTTGTCAAATAAAGACTACCTGTATGCTGGAAACAATTATGCAAAGATGATTTCAGCTTGAATGTGCACAGCACATACAGATTTTAAAACTTTTATTATTTAAATATGAAAAGTGTTGTATTAAACTAGATTTTAGAAATTTTAGTTTAAATATATTAAATGTACATTAAAAGATAAAAGATGTAAACAGGTGGTACAATTGTCCCTCCCAAGTGGAGGAAATAGTATTACTTTTAGTGATAAAAGTATTTTGAGATCAATATGGAGCTAAAATTTTTGTGATGTACTCAGATGTAAAAGAGCACTATCATAATGAGATGTAAGGGCTTTCAGTATACCTCTGTATAGAAATATTTCTTTTTTTATTCAAGTTTTTTATTTTTCAAAGTATAATTAAAATACAAAACATAGAGTACAGAAAAGGCAGAGTACAGAACTAAACAAAAAAGAAAAACTATAAGAGTGCAAGATTAGACAGAAAGCAGAAAAAGGTAATTTCTGACTTTCTCCAATACAGATATAAATGCCTTTACAATTATAATCATTAGTTAAACCTTAGTAACATATCTATAAAATCAAACCATTTAATCATCAAAACCCAAAATCAAAGCTTCATTTTTTCTGACACAAGTCTAAAAGTGGTTGCCAAGTAGAAACAAATCCAGACATGGTATTTTTTTCTTATCATGTATAGAAATATTTCTGTACAATTCTGTATACATTTAAAAATATAATTCAGATGCAGGGATAATTCGTTGCATGATTTAAGATTTTCTCATATGAAACTAACACTCCTGATTTAGGATGGCAAAATACTGTTTATTGTGAATTGTGTTTATGTGCTTAGAATGCTACATGTTCATATATATTTGTGTATTGTACACACATATACAAATATATTTATAAAGAATATATATGAAAAATTTTCCTGATGAAAATAAAATTCAGATTCAAATCAGAGAGTCAATACTTCGTTTCAACATCACATCATAAAATTAGGTGCCCGTTCTGGTACCTACCTTTTTTATTTGTTTGTTTCAATCAAACATATGTCCAGAGTAAAAGGTATTTCTTGTGCACATTTTATATTTTAGCACATTATCATTCATCTTTCTGCTGCAACTCCATCTTTCATTTTGTCATGTGCTGTCTCCAGTGTAAGAATGCATCCTCCTGTGTTGCCTTGTTTTGTTTTTCTCATACTACTTTGTTACTGTTTGAAGAAATTATTAATTGATCTGACAGGGGTCAGACAGAATATCTTTGGGTTACACATAAGTTTTCCCTGTTTGTCAAACAATACACTTGTTACTATTATGGAGTCCTATGTAAAATGGATAATAAAGTGCTAGTACATTTAAGTAGAGTAATACATTACCTTCGGGATGCTTGCTGAGTAAGCACTTATTTCATGAAGTCAAATACTGAAGTTGCCTGTTTCAGCCTGCTTGATATTCATTCCAGGAAAGCAAATTGGTTTGTTTTCAGTCTTAGAGGCGTGAATGACATGGCTGCTGACTTCAGCAGTGGACAGTTGCCTTTTAAATAGGATGTTGAATTAACAAATCATTGTCATTTCAATCAATATAAATTTATGGGGCGAACGGAAGATATGTATTATATATATATATATATATCACAATTAGTATGCTTGGGCACTATAAGAAAATCCTATAGTTGCACATTTCTTATACGTTGATAGAAAGTCTGTTGTTTCAAAATATGAGAGATAGTAAAATTATATCTCAGAAACATGTGAAATGTTAATTTTTAATTAATTTAAATATTACTTGTTTTGGATTGGATTCATCTTAGGCAGCCTTCCTTAATCGGCTGACCTTCAGATACATTCAACTTTAACTTCTCAGCCATGAAAGTTGAAATCCAACATTTCTGGTGGCTATTGGTTTGGAAAACTGTTTGTAGGGCCGAACTGTATGCTAGAATAACCCCTTAGAACAGGCATGACCAATTTGTGCCCCCCATGTGTTTCACATGACAACTTTCAGAAGCTCCAGCAAACCTGACCATTTGTTAGACATGCTGGTAATTTTCAAAAACATCTGGATATCTGGATTTTGGTTCCCATGATTGCCAAGTGGGAACCAAAAACCTAGAAGTTTCAGAAGATTCTAAAACCTGAGTGATTCTTGTTCCACTTGATTGTTGTAACATATGACTTTTGTTAATCATGCCGATCACCCAGTCTTGCACTGCAGTATTGGGCGTAGACATGGTAATATTTCATATATGGGGTGCATTTGGGTGTTGTGAGTTCTTTTTATTTTCTAGTAGTTTTCATAGAACAGGTGTTATATTAAAATGAAAGATTAAAGTTGAATGCATTGACTTAAGAGGACATCATCAAGAGTTTAAATGTTTTAGGGAGCAACTGTGAAATGATAAAAGAAATCAATATATATTTTGAATTACAATGATTGCAATTACAATGATTGCAAAGTTTAATCCTAGATGGATGATAATTTTATGCTTTTTCGGAAGTGTTAATTACCTAAGCTTTTTGCTCAAGATCATACAAATGTCATGTGACAAACATAAGGAAAGTCTGCTTAGCTTTACTCCCTTACTCTGCACAGAGCAGA
Organism: Candoia aspera; assembly: GCF_035149785.1. Classification (NCBI taxonomy): domain Eukaryota; kingdom Metazoa; phylum Chordata; class Lepidosauria; order Squamata; family Candoiidae; genus Candoia; species Candoia aspera. Next base: position 37,027,832 of record NC_086156.1, on the reverse strand, counting down.
CAGTATTAACTACTTTGGGAATGAGTAGAGTAAGTTCCTATTTTTTGCTTATTTGTTTTAAAATAACATTTATTGTATTTTTGTTTACAAATACTTCTGTTGCTTATAACTTACTTTGAGAGATTGTTATCCTAAAACATGGAATATAAAAAACTGTAATGAATAAATATTTTAATTCCTAGGTTTGCTGCAGAGTATAATTCTTGGCAGCAATCATGAAACTCCTTTTTAGTCTTCTTACTGTCTAGTAGTGCATAAAACCAGGCTGCATGTTTTATGAAAGTAGCAACAAAATAGAGAAAACATTTACTCAGGCCCATCACTAAAGGTGAGATAATCTCAAGACTGAACATGAATCCATGGCACGTACACTGAGGATTAGAGTCCAGGTCTTGTTCATACATAATTAAAGACCTGTGGTGGCACTATGGCTTTAACTGTCTTGCATTCCTGTATCTATTCAGGCAAATGACCAAATAAGGATATGATAGATTCATTATGTGTGGCCATAAACCATCACAGAAGACTAATGCATGGTTTGAAATATTAGGATATGAAAGTCTGGCTGAAGTCATAAGGAGTTAAGGAAGTATGTTTGCCACTTAATTTGTGTGTATATTCAGCATCTATCTGTTGGAAACAATTTTACTTACAAAGTGAACATGTTCTCTATTATCTCTATTTATTTTTCTAATCAAAGTTGCCTAGCTGGGCAAGCAACCAAAGGGCAGACTGGTTAAGGAAAAAGTCATCTATTTGGGTGGGATCAGAGTTTGCTTTGGTGGTGGGGTTGCCTTAGTATCACTGAAGTGGCAAACCCTACTTTATAAATACTTGGTTTCATGGTAATTTTTTGTCCATAAGTTTTAAAGATTTTTTTCCCACTGACATAATCATTTCTAGAATCTACCATCAGAAAACCAATATTGCTAAACTGAGATCAAGAGTGCTCATTTATAGTTCACATTAGCCATGACCTCGTGATTGATGCTAATGCTTTAATCTTCATTTTCACCCCAATTACTGTCTCCAATTAGTAATCTTTTCAATTCCAATGCTTTTTTCCCTTAGTCATCAGGGGCAGCCAAGCCTCTTAGCCACCAGTTCTTGCTAAATTTTCTAATGAGAATTGGCCTAAAACCTAACTTTCATTTCCCCTTTTTCTCTGCATTGTCTCATTTCTTGTGTAGCCCCAAATCTGCTCTGATTTGCTCCTTCTGCATTCTTTTTATTTGGACAATGTTCTCTCTGGCTGGTGAAAGAAAAAGTAGGAACTTTTTTTGCCAGATTTTGGAAATTATCTAAAGATGTTTACATGGAAATAGTTCTTTCACTGACAGCTAGAAACAACTTACGGTAGTTCTTTCATTATGTGCCAGAGAAGGTGATTGTTTTATTGATGAATATGGAAAAAGTGAATAGTCCAGTGCTTTGTTCCATTCCTCTAATTTACGACATCAATAATAATGGATGATGGATGAGATACCCAAACATTAATAAATAATCTTAAAAGGTGTACTAAATCAAAGAGGAAGAGACCAAGGAATGATCTCCTATAATGCTTCAAGGAGGATAAGCTAACTTGAGTGTCATTAATCCTGCTATATACAACAAATAAAAAAAATCCCATTTAAAATAGATGTACTGCCAACAAGGTAAGAGCTATATTGACATTGACACCTTTACTTGCATTTTACAGTAATATATGAACCTTTAAAGCAGAGTCTCTGTTAATTAAATGTGTTTGGAGGCAGGTGGTGTGAATAAAAGGTCATATGTTACTAAAACATCAGGCTTGCAGTGTTGGATTTTGTCTCTTATTTAATGGAAAGTAATTGAGTTTTGCTACAAAATGGTTTAATTCTTTGATTTCATTTGAAATATATTGAAATGATAATAAAAATTGCAAGTGAGGATGGAAAAACTGAGTCTTCAGATGTTGCTAAACTACAACTCAGCCCCTCTCATTATTTGTTGTGTAGGCTGCTGCCAGTAAAAGTTCTACTTCATTAACATTTAAAGCCTGATGCCCACCTTATTCACTTATTTTTTGCCCTATAGCTCTCTTAGGTTATTATTTCCTTGTTATGTTTGAATGCGTTGCGCGATAACAAAAATGTTACATGTTTAAAATTATTTACATAACTCACAGAACATAACTACTTAGTAGGGCTTTCTCATAGGTCAGTGTGAATAGGGTCACAATGCATTAAAATATATTCATTTTCCAAGCACAAACTGTATTCCTAGCTTTGTAAATGCATGTTTGTATATGTGTCTGTTACGTTAATTTCTGTTTGTCTGTGCTCTCCTACTCCTAAGTTCATATAGTTTTGTCAGATACCTGCCAGCAAAATCTTACGTTACTCTCCAAAATTATATCAGCAAACTCAATAGCTTTAGGCTCTGCTATTTAGAAATACTGCATTGTAAGCCTTTCTATATTGTATTACAAAGATTCAAGGAGTTGAGGACTGCATATTTGAAAGCATCCCCACTTAATTCCTATGGAACCTAGCGTGTCATACAAACATTTTCTAGCATAGTCTTTACCTGCTACATATTCAAACATTACATAGGAAGCCTTCAAGTAGAGATCTTTACATGGGGAGGACTAAAACCTGCTGAAGTAATACAGCTTTAAAATGTGTTATGAAATAGCTGTATATATTCAAATCTAACTCTTGATTAGAATATTGCTGTTCGTGTGGGATACATAGTTTAGGCTCATTCTTTCCCCTAAGATGGATTGGCAACTTGCATTCTTGTATTGTAGATGGATGCCCAGTTCTACTATTGCAGCCCCATAATGTTCCCAAATCATGAAGATGAAATTTAGTGGCAATACTGCTGAAGTTAGACAGCATGATTTGCCATATTTTTCCCTCCCCCCAAAGTAAAAAAGAGGCATTTACCCCCCAAACACAAGAACACTGATTATCTCTCTCTACCCTTCTGTTTATGATGCCATGTAATCAAGCATGTTCCCTACAGCTGTCAGAGACCAAAACAACACCTTAAAAATACAGTCAATGACCTCCAAAAGTTCGTTGCCCGTGTCTTAAGGAATATAACAGTTCTTTGACAGTGCACATTTAGTGTCAAATGAAATTTTATTTATGGCTTACTTTTTAAGCTAGTACAGTGGTTCTAATTAAAATGATCGTATTATGGTCAGCATGCATTAATAGAATTTCATCACAGTTGTTTTTGGTGAAGTCATTGTATTGTCATTTGCAACCCTCCCGGAGGTTGGGATGCTGAGTGTTGGCTCTCAAGCCTTCAAGTGTTGTCAACTCCTGGTGTAAGACATTCATTTGAATGGCAGGGTTGTCCTAAATTCCACTTTCTTTCAGGATATAATGCTTTGGAGTTTAGTACTGAATTCCCTGAAGGAGAAATCTAGCAATCTTGTTTATTTCCAAGGAAATCTAGTAATCTTGTTTATTTCCAAGGAGTGTGAATGTCAGGCATTTAGAATAAGATTTAGAAGTCAGCCAAGCATTTTGCCTCTCACATTTTGTCCTTGCTGAACAAGTGCCAGTTTGCACAGATTGTGTATCAGCTTAAATACAACAAACAGAGATCAGTGTGCCTGAAATCATTCCATAACAGACTTCTAAAAACTTTAAGTAGTTAGTAGATAGGGATGGTTGTTTCACATTAAATTGCTTTGTAGAATTATAAAACAGCCTTTTGAATGCTTTCAGATAAAGTGTTGTCATCCACTAATGAATGAGATACCATCTGTAATAATTAAGGTTATTCCTGTTGTTTCTCCCCACAGCAAAACTTCTGAAGATTTGGAGAAGATTGTAAAGCAACGGCCAAAAAGGGACAGTAACAGTATTGTAAGTATTGCACTGAAAAGAAAATGTAAATTAAGCATGTTACAAAGAAGCTGCCTGTATATATTTGATGAAAAATTAGTTTGTGAAGAGGAGTTGTATGAAATGTAAGGACATACTTTATAGTTACAGCCTTGTTACATTACCAGGATTCCTTCATTCTTGTAAAATATAAAGTGTATACTTGTAACATAATTAGGAATTCACCAATGTTGCAGAAAAATATATTTTTATCTAACCAAGATTGATCTATTTTATATACATTTGTTTATTTAAAACTATCAGAATTTTAGAAAATCATTATAGTTTTGTTGGGTTGTCATTTGTTCTAGTGACTTATTGTTTAGGTTATTTTGCAGAATTATTTATTTGCTGATTTATTTATGTATTTCATTATTTATTTATTTGATTATTTAGTAAATTATTTATCTGATGAATTATTAATACATCTTCATGACAAGCTTTAAATTATTTATAACTTAATTTTGATTTTATTGCTTTTCAACGCTGCATTGTTACTGACTAGATTTTTCCCCCCTCTTACTTGGTTCTTGAAAATTAAAGTATTAGCTTTGAGGCAAGTTTATATTCATTGCAAGATCTGTGTGTGTATGTGTGTAGGTACACACACATATATATTCTGTAAGTAGTCCCTATAAGTAGACATTTTACATGGCTTTTTGTAACTTGTGACTGTTACCTTTTCAAATTTTCCTTCCTATATTTAATTATGTAGTCTCCTGTAAATTAGGAATTTGAGTCTTCCATCGGGGATTCTGCTGGAGAAAGCTTCTCTGGCTCTAGGTCATTATTTTTAGTGACATTTGTTGATACTGTATATGTTTGTGTTGTTTAAAGCTTCAGAAATAATTTTCAGAATATAGTATGTGAAGTAGAAAATTAATGGAAACTTCTGAGGCCAATAAAATTTGAATAGTCCTTGCTTTGGAGAAAATTTTCTGTATGAGAAAATATTTTTTGAATGCTCATCCATTTCACATGTTATTCTAAACATAACATGACCCTAGATTTAGAGTACAGTTTTACACCAAATATAATTCTGTTTGGCTACCCTCGGCTTTCCATCCACCTTTAATCTGTTCTATTTCCTGAATTATATTGGGATGTAAAACATTTTTGTGTTACACTTTATTTAAATGTCTTTATGCTGACTTTCTTAAAGCAGCTTACAAAAACTAGTTAAACTATAATTGTTTAAAAAATAAATAAAATTGCTAAAATAAAAACCACAGCTGTTTAAATCTCAACTCAGATATTTTAATTAAAGCAAATAAGTTTTAAAGGCCTGTGTAAGAGATAGCAAAGATAGGCACATAGTACAGTATGCTTTTTGGAGGAGAGACTTTTGTATTCACTAATCCTATGGAAATTGATAGTAACTAGCAAATAGAACTTCAGGTTCATGTTACTGAGGAAAGGGAGTTACTTGAACCAGAGGACTTTTCATTGTCCTATATGCAACTTCAGTATCTTCCTAGGAATTGAATTACTTTTGCTGCCACCATAGAACAATGAGTGGAATTAAGAGAGAAGAGTTCTCATTCTCTGTTATGCTTAAGCTTCATACCATCTGAAATTTATAGATAATATCAAACCCATCAGAATTCTCAAGCTTTGATCTCAGTTTTTTTATGTGGAGTGCAGCTCCAACCAAAGTGAACTGAAGGCTTCTGTCTAAATTAACAGAATTCTCTGTTCAGGATATTCTAGCTCTTTTGGATTTAGCTTTATCCATCTTAAAATTGTACTCATGTGCTGTTTCCTTTAGTTTCCAGAGCTCTCTTGGGGAGGTGCAGAAAAGAGATGCAGATATACATCAACTACATAGTTATGACACAGTAACTTATTGTTTTACTTTTTCCTGTAGCTTTATACTGTTACAAAAAAGTATGGAGGATAAGGTGAGACACTGTAGGGATCATATGAAGGAGCAGAAGTCCTCCTCCCCCAGAACCACTTTCTGAGTCTACACTTTAGAAGATATTGGGGCCACTGTTACATTCTGTTTCCTTGCCATCTTAACATCTTTTGAGTTTCATATATTTTTTATATTTGTGTGCGAAATATAGCATGTGGAACTCAAATAGTGTATTCTGACAGTGAGTATGGTACGTGCAGATAACCCACTGGGTTCTGTGGCACGTGGGCTTGCCTTCCTGGAATCCACAATAAATGCGGACTATTGCATGCAATAATGCAGACTTGTCAAACCATCTACTTACTAAGTAACTGTCTGGTCTTTGTACATAAGGTGCTACCCCTTAAACTAAACATAGGGTCTACGTAGAGCCAGTGATGTGCTTATTGGGCATTTGTATACTTCCTGGGATTCAGTGTTACAGGAGATAAAATTGGAGTGGAAGAACAGTACAGGTCCAATGGCAAAGGAACACAACAATCACTTTGGGTGTAAACCACACAAAATATTATGTGGTTTATACCCAAGTTACCTGTGGAACAATGCATTCTTAGATTATTTCAGCATTTTCAGGTCTTTGATAATATGTCATAGATAGATACGTGCCAATTTTGCTTTTTTTTTTTTTTCCCCTGTGGTATGGTCTGTATTGTGTAACAATGTACCCCAGAAGTTAAGACTAGTCTTCTACTATTGTAGAAGTAATAAGCCCTTTCAGAATGTTTCTTAATGCTGATTGTAGTTTTTATTTTTATGTTTTTTTAAATAAGCTATGGGTAGACAGCATGAATGAATGAATGCTAAATGAATGAATTTAAATGAATTTAAAAGCAGAGTGTCAGAGAGATCAAAAGGTGTGATGAAAAGTGTGTACTACAGAGAAGATAAAGGAAGAAATGGGAAGGAAAAGCTAATGAAAAGGAGGATATAGGTACATCTTGGTACATAATTTGATATATGTTGAGGGTACTTAACAAAGGCATTAGGTATTTATGACTGGATTTATATCCTACTTCTTAAACAAAGAAAAATGGCACTCAAAATTAAAAACTCAATTAAAACTGAAAATAATAATAATTACAAAGTATACTTACACAATAGTAATGTGTCAATTCAGAAAACTAAATCAGAGTGATATGCCCTTTCTGAAAGCAAATAAAATCATTTTATCTTAAATGTAATTATTACAGCTTAGAATAAGTCACATGTGTATGAATGACTTTGGTTTCATTAACAGTTATGAAGGTTTTACAGTTCATGTTTACCTTCTGTTTTATTTTTTGATTTAGTAACTCTACTTATTTGCTAATCCACTCTGTCAGTGTTTCCTTTTTTTAGGTCAGCATAGTGTATCTTTCATGGACTGATTTTTACACTGATGATAAAGATGTTATTCCTATCATTGTGTCTTGTACATAGTGTAGTTTTTATTGTGTTTTGTGCTTGAAATGAATTTAAAGTTCAGAATTTAAACACAGGAAAGGATACCTAGTTGGGTTGCTGCTGAAATACAGTAGAAATGGCCTCTGTAGATAGGTTTCACTATATAACTTAAATTATGCATGTGTATATCTAAATTCCTTATTTTGAAATATTGAATGTATGAATATTTAATTGGTATCTTGCTTTAGTATCTTCATATGCTTGCTTTAAAGGAAGCTGTTTCCTTTGATTTATATACATTGATAAAAACTTGTGTATAGTATGTATCTATAGCTTTTCTCTAGTATTAGATGAATAGCTTTAGATAGTAATAGCTTTATATATACATATTTTTATAAAATATATTTATATTATTTCTTTATATATAGATGTATATTTGTTGAAGTCAGGTATTCCATGTTGATACATCTTTTGGAGCATTTTACATAGGAATTTTTATAACGCATACTTACAAAGGTCAGACTGATTACAATGTTTAGTAGTAATAAGTTGCATTCTCTAATTCAAGCTGAAGTATATCCACATTATAATGCGTGTATTCTTTATCTTTTGTTTAATTAATTAATTAATTTGATTTAGCCTTTTAAACTGAAGCTGAAATTCTGTATGACTGTACTTTCTCCTCAGAATATAAATTTGATTATTGAAATGGTCTGTAAGGCATTTATATTAAATGCTGAAGGATATTCTGTTATTCACTTATACAAGCATTAAGTGCTTCCTGAACTACATATTAGGATAGTAATGAGGGTAATATAGGAGCATTTATGCACTGGCCCCGACTATTCTACTTTATAATTATGACAAGTGAAACACAGCCAAAGGTCAAATTAAACCAGAGAATTCTTCACACCCACACATTTACCAGCTGATTTATGAGAGTAGCTGGTTGATTATGCTTCACAATTTTAGGAAAGACGATACTGGTTTGTGCTGACTTAATGCCATGTGCGCTTTGAGCAGTAGAAATTTTGAAAAGCAGTATCAGCGATTGCTATAATATCCAAATATTTCTTTTTAATTCCAGTCTTAAATTGAGTATATGTTTATGCTTCCTCCACCTCAATATCTTATAGTTTTAACCAGGAACAATGCTGTGTTGTTAAAAAAAAAGAAAAAAATGTTCAATATTTTATGTACTTTAAGAAAACAATTCTTGTTATTACATGACAGAACCTATCTAACTTATCCCAGCAGGTAACTTTCCTTGCAGTTCTGTGATCTGGGACAAGACTCTTCCCTCTCATGAGCATTTTTATTCAGGCAGGCATTTAAAGACTTAAGCTGGTTTTCTGGGTGGATGCTGTCTCTCTTATTAATGTGTTTTAGTGATACTTTAAATTATGTTTTCCACTGTGGTTTTAATTTGTTTTTATTATTGCTAGGCCGCCTTGAATGTCACTCAGTGGAAAGGTGGGATGTAAATAAAATAAACATTTCTAAGTAACGTTAAATAGATAAAATTAACACTCCAGAGCAATTCAGTGAGTTCAGTATCATGTAGCAGCTCTGTAGAGGAAAGAACTGAAATCACCTACTGGACAAAACTAGTTCTCTTCATAAAATAATTACATGTGTATTTTCCTTCCTGTAGTTTAAATGTAAACTATAATTTTGCACACTGCTGTATTTGACAGTTCAAGAACCTAAATGGTGCTGTTTACTAACTACATAAGAAGAGGAAACATCTGCATTTTTCCATTTTTTTTTCTGTTGTTTTACTATCCCTAGTTCATATTCATAGCTTGTGTCTTTTATCTTTGGGTTTTTAAAAAAATATTTATGTTTTTATTTGCTGGAAATGGCAAGCCAGTTTCATGATAATTTGTATACTGTATGCATGCAGGGCTAAGCTGTCTTTGAGCAGATCAAAATGTCCATGTAGCTTTATTTCTTTTTAGCATTTACATTTAGAGCAAGGGAGCCCATTTGCCTGAAGGACTAGGTATAAATGTCTTAAATTGTTTTATCACTCAGTCCTCTCAGTAAATTTTAATTATTGTGAACAATGTATTATTTTGTAAACTCATTGTCACTGTAGATTTGTATCTTTCAGGCTGTAATCCTATGAAGCATAGACTGAGATCTATAATATTAAATGAAAGAGGAAACTCAGTATTGTAAAAGAAGCAAGGGAATAAAAACATTCAAAATAGTGTATTTGATCTAATGGGAGTCTTCCTCACAGTTTTGAAAGGAACACAATATAGGTTTAGGAAGGATAATGATGAAAAAGAGAGCCAGAACTCGAGGTAAAAAAATGGGGGATCAATATGGAACTCAGAAATGAGAAGCATCACAACTCAATGAGTTTGATGGATTAAACATACTGGGCAGTAATTTAAAAGCATCCATTGTTATAAATAAGCAATGTTGAAAATATTCTGGTTAGATGAGCATGTGTCAGGGAATAAAAAATCAAAGATAACATCAAGGTTACAAGCTTTAGTAAAAAGATAATAATGGAATTCTTTAGAGAAAAATAAAAGCAGTAATTCAGTGAAGGTGTTTAGTATGAAGAAACAAGAAGGGATCTAACTGCATGTAGCAATACACATATTAAAAACTCCTGGTTAAGGAAAGTGGAGAAAGACTATTCAAATGGCAGTGGAACGGAGATATTTAACAATATGGAAACTATTTTTAGATCAAACAAGCAGAACAAAGTTTATATAATAAGCGACAATTAAAAATTTAAAAAGAGAATCATCAGCATAAACCTTGAAGGAAGAGGACAGACTAAACCAGAACCAGGAAGAATACAGCATAAATATTAAAAATGATCTAATCCAGAGACAAGTCACTTGATGCCTACCAGATATTTTGGACTAAAATCCTTACATTTTCTGTTATTGACTATACTGACACAGAATGATGGGAGTCTAGTACATCAGAAGGACAACAGTATACATTATTCAATCTAATCTTTAACTTACAACATTGCCACCAAACATGAAAAAAAATCTGGTCTGCTCTGATCTCGTAGTTTATAGTTTAGCATATTCCCTGGTTTAGATTTAGTGTAATTTTCTATCAAAGGTACAAATCTGTGGCTTAAATTTGTCCGATGTGGACAACTTTTCAGAATCCTGTCTTTTTAATTTGCTTTGTAGATAAGAAATTATTTGGCACAAAACAGTATTTCTTCTTGCTGTACTGAAATTTGTCTTTGTTTTCCTAATGAGCCACTTGGCTTTGGCAGGGTAGACACCCCCAGTTTCTACCCAAACTAAAACTTCACATGTTATATGCATATTAAAATACATAATGCTAGCAGAGAAACAGTCCTAAGTTGTTGAATAGGAGTTTGTTGGGTGAACTTTAAAATAGATAGCTCTGCTAACTTACAAGAAAGTATACCAGATAGCAAAGTCTGTCAGTCAACACATGTTTGCACTCATAGCAGTGAACTGCTAACAATTGAAGAGTGCATTTATCACATTAAAACAAAGAAGGTGAACTAATGCAATATCACCCAGGGTTAAATTCTGAGAAGCCTATAGATTTTTTAACTCATATATTGCCATGTATATTGCAGTAACTAGGGTGAAAGAAAATGAATGGACTGGTCATGATGAAGTAGCAATAGAAATCTGCCTGGTACCAAACCAGAGATTGGAGTGTGCTTGTGTGTATTTTTAAAATATTTGTTTTTTATTGAAGAAAGAGTTCCAAGAGGACAAGGTTATGGAAACAAAATAAGCATGTGAAAGTTTTTTATGGTATGGACTTGTGGGTGTATTCCTATCAGCCAGGATAGATGAACAATGAAGTGATGCAGTAACACATTTTCTGTTACGATAGATGGTACTTGTTCTGCTTTTTTAAGGTAAGGTAAGAACTATATGAGAAATAAAAATTGTTACTGAAGAGCCCTTGGTGCTCTCTGAGCTTGGTTGTTTACTTGCAGAAGTTTCATTACCCAACTAGGTAACATCATTAGTGCCATTAGCACTAATGATGTTACCTAGTTGGGTAATGAAACGTATGCAAGCAAACAGCCAAGCTCAGAGAGCACCAAGGACTCCACAGTTGAACATGAGCTACATATATTTTCTTCTATCAGATTGTTAGTGAAATCAGTAAGGCTTCAACTAATTCCACAGCAGCGTCGCTACTACCTTTGCTAATCAGTTACTTTTAAATAATATATAATGCACATTTGGAAAAGACTTTTTCATTTTCATATTACATAGTATATTTAACACTCCTCTCTGTCTTCATGTAGGCATAATGCATCTGTTAACAAGTTAAAAAGTAGATCATGTCCGTTAATTTTTTAATTTTAAAAAATTCCTCTATTCAGTTAGTTAATCAGACAGTGAACTGATTGGTTTTTGTTTTAAAGGTTATTTTTAAGACCAGTATTAATAAAGAGAACAGCAGCCTAATTAAAAGATGCATTCTCACACTGGATGGAATGCCTCTTCTAAAGCAAAATCTGTTGTAGCAGTGTGTATCTTTTTTTTCCCAGATGAAGTATGTATTTTCATATTAAGATTCGATAAAATATTTAAATGGGAAAAGGATTTGATATGCAAAACATTGGTATTTTGGCTTGGAGAAAAGGCCATCTTTATCCAAAATCTTGAATATACGGATTTATGCCTGGTGATCAAAGCTTTCGGTGTTAGGTTCTTTAGTTATACTGAACTGTAGTGCAATGTTTGTTCTTTAAAAAAATGCAATTATTGATTAAAGACTACTCTCTGATAGAAAAATTGAATGAATGCGTGAAAGTATCCTTGGTTTTCTGTTAAAGTCCTATGAATTTTCCAAAGAATATGCAGATAGTCTTACAATGCTTCTAAAAGATACTCAGACCCAAAGTATTGGAATTCTGATATGAATATTGTACTATAGGAGATTTGCATGGTCTGTTTTGTTGCTGAATTGATTATTGTGATATGAACATTACAAGTTTTTTCATATATTAATACAAAAAAACCCACCCTGTAATGTTTGTATCACAATAATATAGTCCACTTTTGTATAGATTATATATTTCATTTCAGACAACATTGTCATTTGATAAAAGTCCTATTGATTAATCCTGATAGCTTTATAGAGTTTTTTCTTCTCAGCACTTAAAGTTTGAGGAACTGCTGGAGTCCCACAGGACATAAAAGAAAGCTATCTGTGGATAAAATTCTTCTTCTGAATGGTTGCAACAGCTTGAAGCTTCTTATAAGAAGGCAAGATACTAGCACATTAATGTTGTTAACCCCTTAATACATTTAGCAGCAAAAAAAATATTTTTACATAATCAAAGTCTGGATTGCTTTTTATATCTGTGTACTTTTTTCCTAAAATATGTTATCCTGTGCCATAAACAGATGCTGTTTTAACAGTGCAATACATTATGTATCAAAAATTATTTCTATTTTAATCATAGATACTGGTTTAATGAGACACAACCAGGTTTCATAAAAATGGATTTAGGGTGAGATTTAGTGTTCTGTTTGTTTTTGCTACATAATAGGAATATGGTACCTCATGCTCTAAATTGAATTATGCCTTGTGTGTAATAAAAGTTATTTTTTTCTTAGTTCTGTTTCAGTTTCGAAAATTATTCTACTTTTTGCTTCAAATACAAGTAAATCATTTTTTAGATTTGCAGGCAAGCAATTAATAATGAAAATGATTTGAATTGCAGAAAAGGTAGTTTCATTATTCTATTTTGTTCACTAAGCCTTTTTCACTGCTTTTATTTCATCTTACTTCATTTTACCTTATTTTATTCTATTTTATTGTGCCTGAAACCCGTTGTTTCTTAATATGGTCAATTGACTAATCAATAAAGCTATACGATATGATACAACACTGCTTTATCAGTGTCGTGTAAAATAAGACAATAAGACAATGTTTGCATGTATTTTCAAGAAAACTCCTCTAGCTCTAATACTGGTGGGAGAAAGTGCAGTTAATATTTTATTTTTGAAAGAAATAATATTTCAGATATTTCAAATATGTTCCCTCTTCCTATTGCTGCATTTCTTTCAATTCTTAATCTTTCTTTTTTTTAGTAACTTCTTGCCTAACATTGAATTTGTTTAGCTGACTTTTTTTTACTGTTAGATGCAGCAAGAGTGTACTGTACTTGGGGCAAGGGGAAATAAGTGTCTTCATATTGTGTTTTTTAATTCAACTGAACCCAGCAGAGTTAAATGTAGTTTGGAAGCACAGGGAAGAATTAATGATTGGAAGATACAGAGTTGGTAAATTATTTATTCTGGCCCCGAGGAAGCTGAAAAGCAGAGTGAAAGACTAATAAATCATTTGTGGTAGTGCTGGTTGTCACTTCCAATTATTTTAGACGGTTTTGTGATAAACTGCGACACCTGCTAGACATCCTTACACCATCCCTTGATGTGGCTTATTCAGTTGATTATCAAAGGCAAGTTTATCTAAACTTTCTACAGGTTAAATGAAGATTTGCTGGTCCTCCCAGCATTTATTCTGTAGATGTTTTAAAACAAGTTCATGCAATTTCATGTTCTTATATTAATGCCAAATTTTCTATAGTTCCGTCCAGGAATGAAAGGTTTGATCTCCTTTTGCAGTAGCATACATTTAAGGTTACAGGTTATATTAGTAATTCCACTTTACAGTACTTACGTGAGGAATGGCAACCTTTTGGCTGCCTCTTAATGTTTGGGGGGAAAGCTGAAAGCTACTGTGGGTGGGAAATAACACAAAGCATACCATGCACATGAGAAATGCCAAAGTGTTTATATTTTTTTCCCATTGGGGGTTTAAAAAAAATGCAAAGGGTATGCCATATTCATTTTGGTCATACTTCAGAATGGTGTGAAACTGTCACTGATTTTGCAGAAGTCACAAAAGCAGGATTAAATGTCATTTGTTTAAAATACAGGTGGTCTGTCAGGCCCAGCCCAAGAACAACGTAGAGTCAGTCCATTCAAACTCCAGTTCTGTATTTGCTCACACCATATAGACAGAATCTTGCCAGACTAAAGCTTCTCTACCTAACCTAAGGGGAAATAACCTGGGAGACTTTAGGGCGGGACTATCCTGAACCTTTTCATTTTCCCACCATTGCCTCCCAGGCTGTGCCTCTGCTTATCTCCTCACCTCCTTGGAATGTGCTCCCTCCTTCCTAAGAACCAGCAGCACTGCTGAAATCCACGACATCGTCCTTGCTTAGCAAACACTCATTCAGCAACTGTTCGAACCTATAATGGCACTGAACAAGTGGTACTTAATGACCGGTCCTCAAAGTTCTGGCCTTCACAGTGTGCCTGTGGTCATATGATTGTGATTTGGTCACTTGGCACCTAGTTCACAATTACGATGTCACTGTGTCCCCATGGTCATGTGATCACCATTTTTGACCTCCTTTGCCAGCTTCCTACAAGCAAAGTCAGTGGGGAAAGTCACAAATGACAACCGCGTGATGTCCTTGCTTAACAGCCTGCGATGATTTGCTTAACGATGGCAACCGGAAGTGCTGGAATTTTCATCCTAAGTGGCATGGTCACACGACATTGTGCTTTATAACCATGTCACTTTGCAACAGATTCTGGTCTCAATTGCTGTTGTTAAGTGAAGACTGCCTGTATATAAACCATGCTGAGAAGCTCTAAAAATCAATACCCAAGCAGCCAAATTGGGAAAATTGTGAAGGTGTTTCAATGTGGATGGCTCTGCCACTTAAAAACTGTATACTGATATCCTAGCTTTTATTTTGCTTTAGAGTCTTAACAGCAAATTAAAACAAAAGAAGCAATAGTTAATCACATATAGATTACAAAATAGGTGACCCTTTAATAAGCCCTCATAAAATACTGTGAAAGAGCCAGTGATATGTAAGTCATACCTTCAAACTTCCTAATAATTTTTACCCAAATGGAGTTCTTATCTGATAATTCAGTGTGGCACATGATACATATTTTCTTTCGACTTTTCATAAGGTAAATAAACTTCAACACGTAAGAATTTGTTAAATTTTGTGAGTGCTTAAAAAAAAACTTACAGACATATCTACCAAGATTAGTGAGGACAGCTTTTACTAGGCAGTTCATCTGAAAGTGGCTAAGAAAGAGTAAAAAGCAAATTACATAACAGAACTGTCAGTGGTTGGATATCCTTTGGTCTGTATCAGCTTATTTTGGAATAGCTGCTCATGGGTGTTCACAGCTCTGTGTCTGTTTCTGTTACATTGGGTTACAAAAAATGACCTTTGGAGCGGGAAGACTGGCAGGTGTGTAATATAAGCACAACCAGTGCAGGAAGATTCTTGCAGTGGTCCATGAGTGGCTCAATTCTTGCAGTTATTCTGTGCACAGGTACTCATGTATTGTAGTAACTGTACTACAAATGGGTTGCATCCCAATACACAACTATAAAGTTACCTTTTTCAGAAAATCAAGCCTATATGATAGTGATTGAGGTATTTGATTTGGATCCAAGAAACCCAACTTCAAGTCCCAGCTTGACCACAAAGCTAATGAAGTGACTTTAAACCAGTCATATTCTCACAGCCCAACCTACCTTAACATGAGTGTTGTATGTACAAAATTAGGGCTAATCTCCCATGTATGCTGTGTTGATTTTGGAAAAGACATGATGTAAATGCGATAAATGAATACTAGATTGAAAGGGGTTGAGCAAAAAAGTTTGAGATGACAAATACAGGATTAGTTTTTCTTCTTGTATGGTCTAAGGAAGAAGCATCGTGTTATCTGATAAACCTGAATATGAGGCAGTGCTCCCCACCTGAGTATTTATAATTGACACTCAATAGTAGTAGTTTATATCTTTGTTTTAAGCTTACACCTTAAAAGAAACATATAACAAAAAAAGTAAAAGCAAAACAAAGAAATACTGTAATCATTGATACTCAGACTAAAGATAAGTAATTTCCCTGATGTTTTGAATTCAAAGAGACTGTGTAAACCAGTGTTTCTCAACCTTGGCAGCTTGAAGATGTGTGGACTTCAACTCCCAGAATTCTCCAGCCAGCAAGGGAAGCAGAAGACTGGCTGGGGAATTCTGGGAGTTGATGTCCTGTTCAGACTATGAGACAGCCAGGCAGATTTACTAATAAAACTCTTCATTGAAATAACTATTTCCAATAGCAAAAGTTCTTGGCTGTTTAAGTCAATCAAGTCCACCTAGGTGGCAAGGGACACTCAGGCAAAACTACAGGGTCAAACTGTGGCAAGACAACGAGGCAGAACTTGGCCAAATCTCTGATTGAAGCTGCAAGACTGGAAGGAGCTAGAGTGCATGGCAAAGAAGAAGCTGAACAATCAGATTTGTGCCCTGGCACGCAGGCTGGATCAGGCTGATACATGGAGGCTAGACAAGGCTGGGCTAAAGTATCTAGGCAAGGCTTGGTTCTGGAGGCGAAACTGGACTTGGTTGGAATGTCTAGACAAGACTTGGATCTGGAGACAAGACTGGACTGGGCTGGATTGTTTGGGCAAGGCTCAGATCTGGAGACAAGGCTGGACTGGACTGGAGTGTCTAGGCAAGACTCGGATCTGGATATAAAGCTGGACTGGACTAGAGCGTCTAAACAAGGCTTGAATCTGGAGAGAAGGCTGGGCTGGACTGGAGCGTCTAGGCAAGGCTGAGATCTGGAGGCATGCTGAAGTGACGTGGCAAGGCTTGGAGCTGGATGCGAGGCTGTGCTCAGCAGGGAAGGCAAGGAGAGGCTTGACTGGAGCGACTGGTGCAGGAAGCAGGTCTGCGATGGCAGAAGGTGCTGGCTCTGGTTCCATGCTGGCTACAAGCAAGGCTTCTGATGCTGGTAAGGACTCTTCCACAGGTGCTGTGAGCTTGAAGCATCGGTTGTCTCCGGCAGCTTGCTCTTGGCGCGCCTGCCTTCTTATTCACTCCTTTTCACACCATTTTTCTTTAGCAGCCAATCGGGCTTCTTTCTCTTTCGCATGCTTCTCTGCTCTCCTCTCTCGAGCACTGATTGGAGGCTTCAAATCTCCCTCTGGAGTTTGTCCAATCAGCATCTGCAATTTCTCCCGCTCTGCTGAGTCACTTCTCAGTTTTGATTCTTTAAGACCTTCCTGCAAAGTTTCGTTTTCCCCTTCTGACTCGGAATAAGTTTTGTTTTCAGAGTCAGAAGCAGGTTCAAACCTCACAGTTGAAGTCCACACACCTTCAAGCTGCCAAGGTTGAGAAACACTTGTCTAAACAAACTCCTGAGAAAACACATTCCATGGCCTGGGGTCAACACAGGAAAAAGCCCTTTCCCATATGCCTAATAAATGGTCCTTAGAGTTGAGGAATCTTTAGAAAGGCCTTCCTTGGAAACCTAATACCTGGATAGGTTCATAATGATAATTTTATCTTTAAATTAACATCTTAAATTGTTTTGAAAGCTTTTCTATATACTATGAAGAGTATATGATACCCTGATGTAATGAGGTTTGGCTTCATTTTCAAAACTCTTAGGTTAGGTGGCATTTCTTGCTTTGCACAAATAGAAGTTGTCCAACAACTTCTTTTCCGCTGTTCTGTTGCCTATTTTAAGACTTCGTTTAATGTTCAAAGAAAATGGATGTCAAATCATTTTTCTGGCAAACACATGGTGGGAAGAATATTTGAGCCCTCAGAAACCAAGTTTCAGCACAAGTGTGGTCAGATGCAAACAGAACATACTGTCATAGGGTTTATATGTTTAAAGTGTGTAAGTTTATATATCTGTAAAGTGTGTACATGTCTAATGATTTAACATATTACTATCTATGATAAGGATGAAGATGATGATAGGGTAAATATAATAAGAGCATTCTGTAGATATGGGGAGAAGGTAGCTTTTTGTTTCTTTCGTGGTTGGACCCAGCTTCTTTGACAGAGTGGTTGGTGAGGTGTAAGATGCAAAAGGGTGAGAATTGCTGAATAAGTTCATCTCACCTGAACTTTGAGAAGAGGAATGTTCTATAACTAGCTTGCTTACACTTGTCCCAAACTATTGTTTTAAAAACAGTACTAATTTGAAGCTGCAGAACTCACTGGATGAATGATAGTTCCATCTTTTATAGTAGTAAAGTATAAAATTTCAGCATCTGACTGGTAACTTTAGTTAAAGTATAGAAAAATAAAGATCTAAATGGAATTGTAATAAAACTTCTGATTGAGCTGGGTATCCTTTTAGAGACTCTTAGCATCTGTTTGGAAATGTGTACAGCATTATTTTAATTTTCACCAAATTAAGCCACCCACAGGATAAACCTGAAATGCTTTTACTGGAACACATATTGTTAACTTCTCCTTTATAGTACTTAACTAAAACAAAAAGTAATCCATTATTTTATTGATTTGATAATTGTGACATAGCTTCATAGACATTTTAGTTTACAAATTGAAATATCTGATAAATTTGTTAAATTTAATTTTTCACAAAGATTATGTTTGTGGTTTTAGGAAGCAAAAAGAAGTAAATAGTATTGCTTAATCTTGCTTGAGTTATATGATTTCCTAACGATCCTTTTCTTATGAATTGAAAAATTATGAAATTTTTGAAGGAAGGGAATTATTTACTGGTGAGATCTGTTAAATACTTAGTATACCTATGAGTACAGATAGTCCTCAGTTAACAACTATGATAGGGACTGAAAAATTGGTTGTTAAACAGTGCAATTGTTAAGCGAGGCATCATGTGACCGCACCCAATTTTATGACTTTTTTGAGGTGGTCGTTAAGTGAATTGCATGGTTGTTAAGCAAACCACACAGTCATTAAGTGAACCACATGGTTCCCCATTGATTTTGCTTGTCAGGAGCCAGCTAGGAAGGTTGCAAATGGCAATTGTGATCCCAGGACACTGCAACCATCATAAATACATCCCAGTTGCCAAGTGCCTGAATGTCGATCACATGACCTTGAGGATGCTGTGATGGTCGTACATGTGAGGACTGGTCATAAGTCACTTTTTTCAGCACCATCATAACTCTAAACGGTTGCTGAATGAATGGTCATTAAGCAAGGACTACCTAAAACAGAGCAGTCAAATGAACTACTGTCAGTAATTGAGTGAATTCTTTCTGCAGTTTTCCTCCTTCAGTCCATTTCCTTAATTTTTCTCCCACTGCTGACTATACTCAACTTCTGCTGCTTATTTCCTTCATATGTTCTAGACCTCTTCTTTATGATCCGTTTCTTGACTTCTTGCATTGCCTGACTGCTACAATACAGTATGGGGGAAAACACTAGTTTGCCATTCTGAGATGTTTTCTCACTTTCCCAGTCTAGCCTATAGCTTTGGGATTTTCTGGTGTTTCTGCAAATGTAAATGCCTTCCAGAGGCCAATATCCATGAGGGATTTCCAAGAAAGAGTAGTTGAAAGCTAGTGTGATCATCACTAGTTTTACTAAAGGTAATTTACAGGAGTAAACACGCAGGGCTCCCTGTGATGGACACCAGGTATGTATGCAGTGTTCTGCCATGCCATGTCCATGCCAGGGACTGGTTTGTAAAGCTTTTATACCCAACACACTGAGCGTTCATTAATCATGGGTGCAAAACAGACCATCAATTAAAAATGTGTGAGAAACTGAGAAACTTATCAGCATGTTAAATGCCTTTCCTGTGAAGTCCTCAGTATCTCTATACCCGGCATTACCCCCACATATATTCCCAGGCCATGCTATGCATCTACTACTTTTTATAATAAAAGTCCAAGTAGTGGTAAAATATGCTGCTAGCTTGATTCAGGGTAAACACCTGGTGATTCCATCAAGTATTAACTCTGATTCTGCTTATCTTTTTAAAGATCAGTCTAGGTTGAATAGGTGCTGCCATCTGGCTGGGCAGTTAAAAAGGAAACAGGTTATAAGTAATAATAAACAATAAAAAGGATTAGATTCTAGAGGCTGAATTTCATCTTGGTTCTTTATTAGATGATAAAATATAAATGGAAGTGAACTGTGATATACATACTTTAAGGAGTATGAAATTGAATACTCTGGAGTTGAAGTTGAAGTCCATGTAGCTTAAAATGGTGAAGGTTGAGAAACATTGCTGTAAGGAATAGTTTGGTAGAATTTTGAGACCATATAGCAAAATCCGCTTTTGTTCTTTGTGAAGGCTAAGTTGAAGGTTTGTTTCTTACTTACCACTGATAGCAGAACTGCAGTGTATATGTGCTCATGCACGTAGGAAGCTTAATCCTTTTTCCTTATGCATTGTTATAGTAAGAGGGCTGTCTGATCTCAGGCCCTCTGCTTCTGACCTTGCCTGTTCCGGTCCTCAAAGTTGTGTGTTTTGAATTTTTAAATTTTTAGTAGGAATTGCTATCATTTGAATTCTTTGATACTATGACATTTGTGTGTCACACGTGCACAAGGCCAGATGTGTGAGATGATCCCCATGAGACTTAGTTTCATGTCAGCTACAGAGCTGGAATAGTATTTAAATCTATGATACATAGAGAGTTATAGTGCAAATCATGGCTAGTTCTGCAATAAGCTTTTAAAATGATCTGGATGTATTTATATGGTACAGTAGTTTTTGGAAGAATAAAAGTTTTGTTTTTTTTAATCCAATTGGAGGTTTAATATGAGTTTCTTTTAAAAAAGAATAAATAAAATAGAAGAAAAAAATAAACTCAAAAGATTTTGGATGCTGACATGATTGGCTTTTGTTTAAAAATGACGTATCTGTTGCTCTGATAAAGTTGCTTTCTTCCAGATCATACAATGACAGAAATTCAATGACTTTTCCTATTCATTATAATAATAGCATAGTAGATTTCATATACTAATAAAATCCTTTCTACCTATTACTGCATAACATACATAGTATAGTTTGTTGCTTTGTAATGAACTGATAGTATTTTATGCTTATATGGAATGATTTGCAAAAAAATAATCAAGATTTTAAAATTATTTTCATTTTTATGAAATTGTATTAAAACTTAAGGATCACTTTGTGCTGAGAAGTGTACAAATTTATAAGAAAAGTATATACAGAGCTTCTTAATATGTTTGGGCAAAATGGTGTGGTCAGTTACAAAATAACAATTTCTCAGAATTTTATTTTTTTAAGTAATCTTTTTAAATTGACTGAAAAGGAATAACTTGTTTAATTACAAGACGAAATTGGAGTCTAAACTGCAAAACAGAAAGATATAATTTTCAATCCAGTTGTCTGTTCTAACAGTCACCATCTGAGATCTTATTTTCATGTCATAAGTTTCTGGAGATGAAAGAAAGAGATCCCCTTATTTTTGTATATTGTTGATACAGGTTTAGAGATTACCAGGTCCTCTAAAATTCATTTCCTCAAGGTAAGGTGAACCAATTGGGAATATCAGGACCACCAATTTGGAGAAGTCTGGGTTACATTAATGTACCATCAACATATGAAACTTAACAGAAATGCCCTGCCAGATCAGATGTATGCCCATATTCTGTATCCTCCTGTGGACAACCAGATGCCTGTAGGAACTCTCAAATATGGTCAGGCTCTCTTCTACTTTTGCTCCTTAGTCGTTGCTTTACGTTGAAGGAGAGAGGAAACAGCCACCAAGACTAGTAACTGTTGACGGCCTATGCTTCATACATGTATCCAGTTCCCTTTTTGCTTCTGTTGAGGGTTGACTTTCAGTAGATTTTAGTGAGGAAGCTGTTCTTCTATACATGAAACCGTACATCAGATTCAGATAATCGATGAATGATTTATTTCCAGTCCTCTTTTAAAATTAAGTTAGTGGCCATCACTATTTATGATGACCGCAAAGTCCACACTGTAACTATGTGTCCACAGTGTGTCTTGTAAAGAAGTACTTCCTTTTATCTGTCTTCAATTTTTCCTTATTTGATTTTAATGAACGACCCCAAGTTCTAACATTTTAAAAGAGGGAAACTTTTCTCTGTTTAATTTTTCACAATATGTGTGATTTCATATACTGTACCTCTGTCATATCTCTTCTTTTCTAAACTGTTTTGGATGTAGTGACCAGAATTATATAGTACAATCATAAACATATAATAATATCATTGTATTGAATGCTTGTTTGTTTTTTCAGTTCTTTCCATATTTTTCCAGCAGCTGCATACTGTATTAATGTTTTCATTGAATTATCCACTATCTTGCTCCCTATTTCAGCAGCATGCTGCAAAAGAAAATAAATTGTAAAAAGCGTCTTTCTCATATATGTTTTAACTGTATTTAACTCCAATGTATACCTTTTTCTTTTCAAATTTGTTTTAATTTAACATGCTTATTTAACTACCTTTATGGGATTTTTTTTTACTTTTGTAAGAATTTATAAAAAATATTCTGTTCTGTTCTATTTCTCAGAAATATATATTCAGGCCAAAAAGAGTTTTTGTATTTCTATATTCTGTAAATAAAACATATTATGAACTTTATCACTGTCTTAAAAATCATTATCTCCCTTTTTTATACTAAACATCATCCTATGCAGTGACATCAGCACTCAACCCTCCTACTGTTTAAAATTGTCCTAGATCAGTATTTTGCCCACTATAATAAATTTCAATAACTTTGTGTTATATCTGTGTATTTTAATAGGAAAACTTTAAGAGCATGGTACTTATTTTACTGTGTGATATACAGTACATTGTTACATACATTGTTATAGCTGTGTCCTATGAAATCCTGAATTAGATTTTAGTTCAGAGTACTTTGAATATTTTTTTAAAGTCTGTGTTTCAGCTCTTACAAAAAAATTAAGTTTAACAAACTGTGATGAGAGACATGTGATTTTGGGACTCTAGGTATATTCCATTGTGTATTCCTCCTCAAAGTCAAGTTAGCTGTAGAAAAGATATCTCAAACTGCTACAATATCTGCTGTTTGAGAAGAACTCATGAGCATTGTCAGTTCCTGACAGCTGTAGGACTGCCTGTGGGCATCTTGCTGAAATTTCAATTGTAATTATACAGTACACTTCCTTTAACAAATTGTGTTCCCAGCTATAATTATAACAGCTTTATTTGCCTCTAGCCTGATCCTTATCTTAGCACCCACCTTCTTGCTACTAGATGATTTAAGTATGGTAGAGATTCTTTTAAAGCTGCAAATCTAATCCTTGACTCTACTTGGAAAAAGGCCTCTGATCAGCCTTGTTTACTTCTGCAACTGTGATAGTAATCAAAGATTTGAATAAATATATATAGTTTCTTTGACATTAAGAATCAGTTTCTGGTTCTTATAATAGCAAATAGGAATTAAGAAGGAAGAAATATGAATCATACCATGAAAAATGATCCAGTTCTAAGTTGGGGACTTCTGACCCTTCTGTTGCTAAGTTACAACCTCCTATTGGCTATATTAGCTAGATCTAGAGTAAGTTTTAGTTACAGAAACATTTAGAGACATGGTTTTGTAAAATGATGGAAGCATATTAAATTGTTGATAAACATTTGGCATCTGTAATGATGTCTGCAGATCTTATACATATTAGAATTGCCTTTAGTAGGAATCTGCCACTTGGCTTCTCTCTGTCCTTACAACCAGCATGATATTAAAATAGTCACTAGTTTGTTTAAAAATTAGGAAGTTCTGTGTTTACAGCTAACTAGACAAAAGCCTGTTCATCCATTTGTTCTATTGTACTTGCTCTTATTAATACTATCACCTGGCTATGGATAACTACAGAAAGAAATGTAAAACCTAGTGTGTACTAGAAAATATCAGTGTTAAAAGTCCATAGAATCAACTAATGGAAGAGTTGGAAGAAACCTTGAAGCTCATCTAATTCAACCCCCTGTCCAGTTCAAGAATCCACTGTGAGCATTCCTGATAGATGGCCATCTACTTGACTACTTACAGAGAAAATTGTACACCTTCTGAGTCAGTCTGTTCTATTGTTGAACAGTTTATAATTAGGATGTTTTTCTTATGTCCACCCAAGATCAACTTTATGTAATTTAAATCTATTTCTTGTCCTGTCTTCCGGAACAAAACCTGTCTTCTATGTGACAGCACTTCAGATACTTGCAGACAGCTGTCATGTTTCTCCATAGTCTTCTTTTCTCCAGGCTAAGTATACCCAAGACTTCCAATCATTCTTCATAAGTTTTGTTCCTTTCAGATCCTTTATCATATTGATTGTACCCTCTGAACCTGCTTCATTTTGTCAGTGACCTTCCTAAAATGCAGTGTGCTGAAATGGATGCAATTTTCTGTGTGGGGTCTGACCAACACAGGGTAGAGGGGAATGAAGTTTTCTCTTGATCTACACAGTTTACTTCTGTTGATGTCACCTAGGACTGCATTTCCTTCTCAAACATCCCGCACCAGGATAAGGGTCAAGCAATAGTGATCAAGCAGAACTTTGCTATATTCTTGGAGATTTTCAGTGAAGTATCTGAATGTAGGAAGTGGACAACTGTTGTTTCTGACCAACCAGCATAGCAGAAATGGAGATACAAACTCTTCATACCAAATACCATAAAAGGGGTAATGGAATAAAACATTTGTTACTGACTCAGTTGTGGCCCCTGGGCAAATACAGGAGTGTTCCACATAAAGAATATTATAAATTTTTCTCAGCAGTAAGGATAGGGCATTAAGCCATGTTTTTATGACAATGGACATATTTAAGGATCTCAAGTCCTTCAGATAGCAGAAATTTTAGATCTATTATTTTGTACATCTACATTAGTACTCTTGGTTTGATTTCTTGTGTAGTTCTGTTGGGGCTAAGAGATTCTAGTAATGGACTGAAAGGACATAGATCTTTGGTAATGGCTTTTTTCTGGGGGGAAATGAATTTGTTGGTGAAGTAAACTGAGCCAGCAACTCATCCAAAATTTTGCCATCTTTTCTATTAGAATCTTCTGGGAGACTGGTTGAATGCTTTGCTGAAAGCAAGGTAAATTATATCCACCACATTCCTGTGATTTGCTAAACTGGTCACTCTATCAAAAGAAGGCGATTAGCTTGGTTTGTCACAATTTATTCTGATAAACCTATGCTGACTCCTGTCAACTTTTCTAAAAGTTTATAAGCTGACTACTTATAATTTATTCCAGAATTTTTCCCAGTATTGATATCAATCTATAAAGGTCTATAATTACGTGGGCCCTTTTTTGAAAATAGGAACGAAACAGTCTCCGTCTTCTGGCACTATACTTGCCTTCCATGATTTTTAAAAGATTACATAAAGGGCTTCCAAGGTAACATCTGTAGACTCCTTTTAGACTCTCAGATCTTGGTAGCCATGTTCTTCCTAACAATCTCTTTAGGGACTCTTGAGTGCCATAGTCGTCTTATATCAGCTGTTTTACTTGGTCCAATTAAACACATTGGGAGAAGACTGAGGCAAAGCAGGAATTAAGGAGCTCTGTCCTTTCCCTGTCATCTGCCCTACTATCCTCATCTAGCACTAGCCCCACCTCTTTTTTCTACTGGTATAAACCTAAAAGACCTTTTTGTTGCTTTTATGTTACCTTGCAAATCTAAGTTCCCCATGTATGACTTCATAACTTTCTATATGCAAATATTAACTGATTGCTGGTAAACCTCCTTGGTGAATAACTTCTGTTTCTTCTACATGCTCCTTTTAACTCCTAGCTCAACTGAAAGTTCCATAT
This sequence comes from Candoia aspera, assembly GCF_035149785.1. Lineage (NCBI taxonomy): Eukaryota > Metazoa > Chordata > Lepidosauria > Squamata > Candoiidae > Candoia > Candoia aspera. Next base: position 37,002,050 of record NC_086156.1, on the reverse strand, counting down.
CATATACAACAGTATTGTAAGCGCCTTTCTTACTACCCATTATTTTAGTCATAAAAACGAATAAATTTATATGTTACAGATATGAAAATGTTTCAGAAGTCAAATAGATTCTGATTCAGTTATTTTGATAAACATTTTAGGTTTATTTTACCACTACATGCAGGAGAAGTACTGAGTATTTTTACCACTCCAGTACCATAATCCTAATCCATAAAGGACTTGCTTGCTTATATTTGATCCTAAATTGAGAAAAAAAATCTTACTTCACAACAGTGTCTCATGCCTTGACTGGTTGGTTAGCACGTCTATCATGCAGTTCCTTAGTCTTCCATCAGATCAAGGGATCAAATATTGTAAACTGCCAGCATCTAAACCCAACTAGGAAAGATAGCAGGGTCGAATAAATCTACAGACCATCTCTGACCCATGGGAAGGTTTTTCCCCCCCATACCCATGGTTTATATAGTGAAGTTCCTTAAAACTTATTCCGGGAAAAAAGTCTTGATAACTGTGTATGAGGAGTTGAGGTTGGCATAATTTAATTTAGCAGCAGGGTAATTTTTACAATAATGACTGCTGTGCTAAAAGGAAAAATGAACTTCTAAGTGATTTATCAAGTATATTTATTTATCCCTAACTCTAAGCAGCTTAAAGTGGTTTATGGGTCTGTGTTTCGTTTTTTTTAAATCCTTAGTACCCTATGTAGCAGGTTTGGATGAGAAGCTCAAGCTCATTTAGGATAGTAAACTACCTGACTTGAATGAAGATTTGAAGATTTTTCCCACCACAAGTTTATACTGTCTGTTGACTGCAACATATTGTAAAGAGTAAGAACTTCCATTTTTTTTCATTTGCTCCTGAATAGTCAAACCAGGTCCAATTTATACATTGGAAAGAAGTGTACATTTCTCACATGCTCACATTGTATTTTATCTAATTAAGAATTTTACAATATTCTTTCAGAAAATTAAAAAGTTTGAAAAGGACTTTCTAATTCATAGGTATTTAATATTTGCTAAAGGAAATATTGTTGAATAAGCTGACATGAGTGTGGTTGTTTGTAAGGCATTAACAAAGCTTAGTTAAATGCTGTATTGTAATCTTCTGTTGCTGAAATCTTAAAATACTCTTTTATTATTGAGATACACTTTGGATAAACAGTGCTCAGCCAGCCTATTAAAGTAATTTAATGTCTGCATTGTTTGTTTTGAAAAGGACTTCTCTCACAACAATAATTGGTTGACACTGTTTGACCTTAATGCACAACTGTAGTATTTAATGAACTGATAAACTGACATAAGGAATAAAATTTTGATAAATAAGGCAATTTACCTGAAATCTTTAGAAATATTCTTGAAGTCTCTTACTTCTAGATTGACATCTTTTCTTTCAAAAAGGAGTGAGTGAATAATTTAAGGGTATATTTCATTTTTTTGGATCTTCATTCTGTCACATAAATAATAAACTGCTCGAAAACTGAATTGCCAGTATATCCTACATTCACATATATTGTCATAGGAAAGTCTAACTTTTTTCTTCTGTTTTATGAAATTTTAATGGAAATGTGCCATCACGAAGGGAACTACTATAAATTGATATAGTTGTCAATAACAATAGTAAGGAAATAGTAATACTTCCTTGATGCTCTATAACATATTCCTTAGTAATATGACAAAGAACTATGAAAAATAGAATTATAAAGATTTTTCTTAACATTTCATATATTGAGCAAAATTATAACTTGGAGTCTAGAAACTCTTTTTGGTTTCACAAAAAGTCACAAAACATGGGTTTCTTCTCTCCATATCATCTTGCAATTTTTGTATTTCAAAAATCTTCCTATTAATTGAATTTTGAAGATGGTGTGGAATATACAGCAGGAAAGTCTATAGATGGATAGAGGAATTGATTGAAAGTTTCCCCCCATATAAATGAAAAAAAAAATCTAGAGTAGAAGCCATGATTGATTATGTGCTATCAAATTGGTGTCAACTCTTAATGACTACATAGAATTTCTCCATGACAGTCTATCCCTAATTTGATCTTCAAGTCTTCAGGTCTTCCAATGCTACACCCATTGCCACTATAACAGGCCATTTTCCTTGCCTCCTTGTTTCTCCTCTTCTTCTCTTTCCTTGCACCTTTCACAACATTATAGCTTTCTCCAGAGAACAAGGTCTTCACATAATATGTCCAAAGTATGATAACTTGAACCTGGTCATTTGTGCCTTGAGTAGGAACTCTAGATTTAAATCTTCTTGATAAATGTCTTCTGAATGTATTGACTCTTGGAATCTGCTATTGACTTGGCTCAGAGTAGTGTATCACCCTAGATTGTACATCAATATAGTCCTTTCCTCATCATTAATTATTGGGTAGACTTTGAATTGCTTGGAGACTACTCATTCTGTACCAGTCAGCTTAAAATAAGTTCAGTTTTTTGTGGAATATTTCCAAAAGATAGCATTTCAAGAAATTCTTCTTAAAGGATTATCTATGTGTTATATTGATTGTGCCTACAAACATTATCAAAATAAGAAAGAAAAAGAGTGTACTCATATGGAAAACTGCTGCTGACCTTTTTTTATTTTTTTACTTGTTTTGTGAATAGTTAATAATAGTAAAAAACAAAACAAAACTAGGGTAACTGTAGACCACTTTATATCTGCACCAGAGACTGCAGAAGTCAGAATAGCTAACCAACCAATGTGTTATCTACTCTTTGGCCCGAGAAATAAAACAATCTTTTTACAAAATATAGGTTAATGCTTGAATCTCCTACAGTAACTTACTCACTGACCAACTTCCAGATGTGTTCGTCACTGGCTTCCAGTATGAAAAAAACAATAGCATTCCTGGAAGGCAAGGATGGACAATATTTTGCTGCCCAAGGAAGCACTTAAATATTTTTGGCAGAGTTAAGGAATGCTTTGGATGGGACAGTGTTCTAAATATGTATGGGACTATATTACACATGGGCAAGACTGGGATTTGTGGGGAGTTGGAGTTGATTCAGATTTTTAAAAGTAACCTGCTAAACCTTTTAGGCTGCTGACTTATTCCATCGAAGGATTAGAAAGGGGTCTAGGTACTATAAAAAAGGGGCTTAGAGGCTACCTACAGCATTAGAATTGCAATTTAGCTATGAGTGAAAATGTCCAGGTTTCTTTTTCCACAAATGGTTTGTATTTAAGATGGGATCATTATAATATTTGAATTAAACTTTAAAATCTATCGTTGAGAAATGGTGGGATGGGATGGGGGATGGGATACTAACGGAGATAGACACGTTTTTGCATTTTCCTTTGGGGGAAAGAGGATTGTATTATATTCAAAGTCGTTTTAATTTCAGGTAAATACACTTTATCTTTGGAGATTTTTTCCCAATTTGAGTTAGATATAACCAGTTTTTCACTCTAACATATACTGTGATGAGATTCTTCAGTTTTAAATTTTTTTTGTATTGCTTAGAGTTTCAGTAAGAATTCCTCACTCTATACAGTAGATTAGAGTGTGTCTGTGCATCAGAACAATTTTCATGCCTCACTCAGTTCCTAATGTAAATTAGTAGGAACATTGGTTATCCATTTGAGAAATTGAGTTGGTATAAAAATAAAAATGCACTTATGGTGTATGGTGCCTTGTGAATCATCTTGGGAGTGTTTTTCTGTTTATCTGTCACTTGCATTAGAAAAAGCAATTGCTGGCTGCAGGTGACATTAAAAATTAAAGGTTAACCTCAATTTCTTAACTGACCAGACTTGGGGCAGAAAGTTGTTTAGATTCATGCATGGGTTTTGAAATTGTCAGTTGACTTGTTTAGTGTTTTACTCCTTCACGTATGCATGTGATTTTAATGTTCTCCAACACTGCCTTGGATTAGGTCAAAAATATTTTTCACTACGTGTATTAATTTAAGGCTTGAAATTCTCATCACTGGTTTAGAAGATGCAGTGATCTTAATAGACTGGCATAAATTTGAGAATAACTTTTAAAAAATTTAAAATTTAAAATTATATGTAGGTAAATATTTAGTTTTCTCATTCTTAAGTAATGGAAATTAGACAAATCCCATTCTGTAATATACAAGGCAGTCTAAAACTATTATGTTATTCAATTTATATTGAATCTAGAGTTGGTGCTTAACTTGTTTGTATCAAGGCCATGCATGAGACTGTTACGTTATTTGCTTAAGTATATTATATAGAATATGAATGTAAACATACTTGTCCTTTGAAGGAGGGTGCTTTCCATGTGGTATGATTTAAAGCTATACCCTATCCTAACTCAAGATTTTATATCAAAGTATTATGAACATGCACATTTCAAAGTTGTAAAAATACACTCTAAATTATCCATGTTATTAATTTTAATCCATTTCATTCACCAGTATTTTTTTAAAGAACTGTAGGTTTATCTAAATCTTTTAAAAGGCAACTTCTAAAAAAATCTAAGGTGCAAAAGGGGGGCAGATTGACTATCTTGATTTACCAAGACTTTATATAGGTAGTGTTGGGGTATTATTTTTTTCCCTCAATCTACTTGGAAAACCCCTTCCTGATAGTAAAGTGAGTGAAAAAGCCTATAATAGATTGGACTTTCAGTCAGCGGATTAAACTAAATTTACTTGCACTTATTTTCCACTGAAATTGGTGTAACTTGCATTTTATTTAACTTTTTCCATTGATTTAAGACTTGAATTCAGCACACTTAATTCAACCCCATGCATAACTCATGATTAAAGAGATTTTAAGTTAGACTTAAATAGACCAGTCCATAGACATTACATGGGGATATTTATTACAGAACTGGGCTTCAATTACAAGCAGAGAAGGATCAGAATTTTTCTCAAATCCAGTTTTAACAGTGTTTCAAATCTCTCAACTTTTCTTAAAAAAATTCTGAAATACATATGACTATCAAATTATTTTATTTCTGTTATTGGATGACATACTCTGAAGCTAGCTATTCACAGTGCATGCTCAAATTCATAATTGAGATAATAAAACTCTTCACAAAGTTGCCTTTGCATAATAGATGCATTACAGGTAGTCCTCGCTTGGCAATCATAATTGAGACTGGCAACTCCATTGCTAAGTGCCACGGTTGCAAAGCGAAAATCACGTGACCGTGATGGGATTACGTCACTTCCCATTTGGTTCTCAAGCAAATCACTGCACTGTTAGGACGAGACGTCTTATGACTACAGGACGCTGTGACAGCCATAAATGCAAGGATTGGTCACAAAGCTTTTTTTTTTTTACACCATCATAACTTCAAACGTTGTCAAACGAGGCAGTTGGTAAGTGAGCACTACCTGTATTTTTAGAGTAAAATCACATAGTTTTACAGAAAGGGGGAGAATATATTGAACTTCTTTTTAAAATTAAACTTACCTTAGCATCTTATAAGCAAGATGCTGTGCAGCAAAGTGGGTAAACTATAAATCTTGGCCTAATCTCGTTTGATTCTCACTGTAATTTTAAAATATCTGTTCAGATTTTTGGCAGGAGATCTGATAATCTACTGGGCAAAGAGAGAAGAAAATGAAAGTGAGGACATCAAGGAAAGAATGATAGTGTACATTACTTTGGGCCTAATATACCTGGGGAGTTAAGAACTTCTTGCTTCATTAGTGGCTGCTAAGAGAAGTGTTCATCTTTGAGTCAGCTGGTTGTACATTCAAGCAAAGGAAGTGCGGAGGCTGAGAGGGACAATCTAATCCTCATGCAATCTAAGACTGTTGTTGGAATTATCCAAAATTATGGAACTCTTGTTGCCTTGATCAGAAATAACTTCATTTAACTCAAGTTGTCTGATATACTATTATCAGAATTATCACACAGGTATTTTTATATTCAAAAAGTCTCAGGATTTGAGTACATAATATCATGTTATTTATTATTCTTCCAGGAAGGAAGGAAAACATTCAGTTTTTCTTTCCCCCAAACAGACTTGGTTTATGAGAATACTGTTTAAAAATGAGTATCGACAACAAAATTAATGGTAAAGCTAGCAGCTTGAAAATATGTTTGAATTAATGAGGTGGTTGCTCAGAATATGTTCAGATCTGACTTTTAAGAATTCTTAAAAAGTGAAATTAATATTGGATGAGAGTATTTTAGAGGTTACGTTAGAGCTTTCTTGTGTTTTGTATCAAAATGATAGAAAATCATGTGCCAATTCAGTTCGCATTGCCACAAATCAGCAGCATAGTTGGATATGTCTCTGGAATCACAGAAGAGGCCTCAGCTTCAGATTGATAGTTTGACCAAAGTCATTACTGTTCTCTCTGATCAAGTGTGGACTTGAACTGGTGTTTTTCCAATCCCTTACTCCTGTTAGGCTGCAAATTTGTATTCACATTGAACTTAGCAGGGCTTGCTGCTGAGATAACTGTTTGCTTAAAACATTTTTACTCAGCTCTTTAGTCTAAAAACTGAGAGCAATTTACAAAGATCAGACTCTGCCAGACCACATACAGTCTCAAGTTAAAACACCAATGGAAATGAGTGATGGAGAAGGAAAAAGAATCTAAGAATTAGATTCTGCCGTTACCACCACAAGGCAGGCCTTAATAGTGGCTCTGACCCGTGTTCAGTCGAGTTTGCCCTTAGTTGAGAGCCAATGACACTCTAGCCGTCTCTTCTCTTGTTTCATCTCCCCTACCTCCTCCGTAAGCCACAGGGAGTGGCAGGATCTCTGAGGGGGCAGAGGTCTCATAGGTGCGATCCAGTCCAATGCCTCAGGCGCCCCTTTATTCCAAGCAGCAACCAAGGCTTCGGACGGACTGGGTAGCAGACCCCAGCTCCTTCTGAAACTCCTCTGGGTCCATCAGTCAGCCAGGGGCGGACCAGTCTAATGCGTCCAGTCTCCCTACAGTGATAGCAATGCCAAAGAAACCAGCGGTAACCAGGGCATGATCTGACCATGACAAGGGGGACACCAAAAACTCCCCCAGTTGCAGATCACATAGCCACTGTTCTGACAGGAACACCAAATCCAGTGTGTGACCACTGTCCCATGTCAGGCTCTGGATGACCTGGGATAGGCCCATGGCTGTCCTGGTGGGCGTGAACTCCTGAGCCGCCTCAGATCCCACTCCCAGGGAAGGCATATTTTTTGGATTTTGTTGTATCCTATCCATTGTCAGTTGGGATTAGGGTGGGAAATAAATAAGCATTTCCTATTCTGGGCCCCTCTCAGGGAGTTTGATTATCTCCCTGTATCGCCAAACAGTGAGATTAATTTTGGTTGCTTAGAGAATGGAATCACTTAAAATGCAGGAGCAATCACCTGTCACTTTCTGATTTTATTGTGAGCATAAATCTTGAAATGTAAAAAAAAAATTTCATGTTTAATGTCAAAAGACTGACTTCTAAGGTTTTTTTTAAACAAAGATTTGTTTAAAGCTTAGAATATTAAAAACACTTATGTGTAAGGTTGTCCAAACACTTTGTACTTCAAGGCTATACTTTTGTACAACTTGAAAATATGTTGCATTGCTCTCAATGATTTTGAATAAACAGGCACTGAAGGAGTGTTGATATAAGTCTGTGTAAACTTTACATTTGAATCAGGGTTTCCTAATCTTACTATAGACCAGAGGTATACAACCTGAGGCTTCCCAGATTTACTTCACCAAACTATTTTTTAATATGAGGGAAAGGGGAAATTATTACTTAAGTAATCATGGTAATTAACAGTTAATTTAATGTAATTTTTTATCAAATTTAAATTAATTATTTTTTGTTGAGGTCCCATCAGTGTTCAGAGATTGTCTCCTCACCTTCTAGCTCTGGCTGAGCTTCTTTCTCCCTTCATCTGGCAACAGGAAACTGAGGAGAATACACAAGTAGTGAGCTCCACTGCCTGACTGAGATGTTTTTTTGTGTGTGAAAAATTTTATGTCAGACAGATACGCTGCAGCTTCAGCTGATCAGGATAGTTAAGAACACTGTGGGTCACTGTAATGTTTCAAAACACACAAATTTGAAACTGTTCAGATACATTTAACTTTCACATACAAGAAAGTAAATATAAGCAAACATACATAACTAAAAGAACAGTACAGACCAAATTAATAATAGTAAGCGTAAGATTGTGAAAATACTGTTCAAACCTTCATGAATAGTAAAGCATTATTGTCACCTCCAATTCTTCTGTGAAAGCCTTCCTTACATGAGAAAAATGATACTTTTCCTTACAAGTTATAGGCAAAATTGACCTAATCAAATAAATCCTGATAAAAACAAATTCTTTCTTGGCAAATGTAACAAGCAAGGGCAGATTCATACCAAATGTTAGTAAAAGCACAGCCATATTTTCCAGCTGTTATGTGCAAAGGAACCTTAGAACACTTGTTCCCCCTTTGAATTCACATGTAGTTTTGCTTTTTGATTCACTAGTGGTGTTCCTTGGAAGCATTTTATATATTCTGCTGTAGGAAAACAATTATAAAGCTTCTCTGAAAAATGTTATTTATAGTTGTTGAGACAGAAAACATCTGGAAAAAAATTAAGATAATGTGCAAGAGCTATATAGTTAGCTATAGGTGAGATCTAAATATAGAGAATACCTTGCTTAGAAGTCAGGTTTAGAACAGACTTTGGCACCTGCAAAACAGTGGCAAATTATTGATTTATATTTTTGAGATGAATATTTGAAACATTTTAAGAATGCAAAACCCTTGATGTCAAGTATTTCTTATGTGCATGCTTCCAAGTTAGTTTTTTTGTAACTTGTAATTTAAGATCACAGTTATTAGGTGTATTTCTGCATTTTATATATCGTTCCCAGATGCTACAGTATTAGTTTTTATCACTGCATATTTTATGAAATGTCAGCCTTCTGTTGGCTGTTCACACAGCATTGTTAGTGATCAAAGCCATAACATAAAGGAGAAGAATCTAAACAGTTGGCTTATCTTTGTCCTTCGTTGTGTCACAAATATCATAAAATTACTATCAAAAGACAAACAAAAGACTAAAGCAGCACACTCCGAGCACTTTTTCAATACCTATAGATTCATTTTATGTTGCTCTTTCATACTGAAACATTTTTGCATACTAGTTTGTTGTGGAGAAGAATCAGGAACAACCTCCATATTGGAAAAGACATTTCTTAAAATAAAATAAAATGCCTGCAATAGAAAGAAGATGAGCTTGCACAAACTCTTATGAAGACCTGTAGTGAAATATTGTAACTTGTGGGACATGGTGCATAATATAGAGGATGTTGCAATATAAAACACCTGATGATCGGAACATATTAGCAACATGATTTTCCTAATAGGATGGAAATAAATAGAAATGCAATGGGCAGAATATTAAGAATCTCATTTCTGCATGCATGGGTCAGCCTTACTCTGGTCTATTTCAGTTTTGTATGAATGAAATCATAAATCTTGATGTCAGATACCTCTGTGAATTTAAAGAATGGACATTTATATGTATCTTATTGGGTGTAAAATCAGGTTCTGGGCATAACGAACTTCTGTAAGAGCAGAGAATCTAAATCAGACTAATCATCCAGGAACTGCGAATTATATCAGCCCACCTGGAAATGCAAATCTACTACTCTAACATCTCTGTTCTCAAACTGAGAATTTCATTCTAATTCATGAAAAGAAATTTGTGAAAGTTGCAGAATGCAGTTTAAGACTCTACTTAGACCCCCAATATGAGATGAATTAGAAACCTTACCATGGAAATGTATATTATGTTTGGACAATAGAGAATGAGTGTATTCTACCAAGTTTGATTTTTTTCCCAAAATAAATGTTTAAATGTTTAAATTTATAGTTAAAGTTTATTTTAATTAAGTTTACAATTTTAACAAGTTAATACAATTCAAATACTAAACTTATGCACTAAAAGTGCATTGTAATGAGTTTAAGAACTATATAAATGTAAAGATACCTCCAAGTTGTGTACCATTCCTAGCAACCCCATGGACACAATCAATTTTCTTCCTTGGGTTATAGAAAATAAGTAACATTATCAAATATTAGGAATAGGGAGATATTCTGTTTGCAACTAACTGCATATTTTCAAATGAAAATTCAATTGGCCCTTTTTATCAGTGGTTTAAAGCATAGTTCTTCTGTCTTGATTATAATATACAACAACTGAGTACAAAAATGAGTATTTTATGAAGCATGTGCACCAAAATAATATGATTGCCTAAAATGAAAAATCACAGAAGAGGACCTTCATGATTTCGGTACTGTCTTTGAAAAGATACTAGCTTTGATTTTATTTCATTGTCAGATGAAGGCTTGGGATTTATTATCATTATTCGGGCATTGGAGTCCCAGCTTGATCTTCATTTCATTTTTATCAGTGTTGTTTTATTATATTTTATTGTGCTTTTTAAAATTTGTATTGGTTTTATCCCATCCTGTATTCTATAAGGCTGATTAGAAATATTTTAATAAATAAAAATAAGTAAATTCATATTCTACATCTTCATTTAGAATGAATAGTAAAAGATATGGATGTGTTCCATATTCACTCTTACTTCTTTTGTGATGAATATTACTCATAATAAAGCTAGGATGTCCTTTGTCACCTGCAGCTTGGATCCTTGCCCCTCATAACTTTTTGAGTAGCTGGAGGGAGGTTCTTCCGTGGTTCAGGGAGATAGTCTATGCCTCTCTGCACAAAAGGGTGTTGCCAACAGCCTTGAAGAATGCTGTGGCATGCTCCCTCCTTAAGAAGTACTCTCTGGATCCAGAGGTATTGGATAACTATTGCCCAGTCTTAGCCTTCCTTTTTTAGTGAAGATTATTGAGACAGTGGTGGCTCAGATTTGTTCTCAGTTGCAAGCCAAGCATGTGCAGGTCCTTTGGAGATGCCTGTGGAGCAGACTTACGTAGTATCTGGGAACAGTTCGATCCTGTTGGACCCAAGGAATTGGACAGGATTCTTGGGATAGTAAGCGCAGCTACCTGTGTATTGGATCCATGCCCCTCCTGGCTGGTCAAGGCTGCCCAGGAGGTAACATGTGGGTGGGTGCTAGCAATGGTTAATTCATCCTTGTGGGAAGAAGTGTTCCTGGCACCATTTAAAGAGGCACTGGTCTACCCTCTCCTCAAGAAGCCATTGCTGGATCCCACCATCCTGGACAATTTTCCCAACACCTGTAACACCTGTTGACCCTTCTGGGATAAGCAGGAGGTTGCTTGTACAGCCCCATGTTTGCCTTTGTAATCATATTCTGAGTATTTTTCTTGAAATAATAGTAGAACAGAATTTCTTGTTCATGACAGTTTTTAAAAAAGATGTGTTAAAAGCATTTGAGTACTAATCTGAAGCAACATTCATTTTTAAGAGCACAATCCTGCCCATAAGATGCAGCTATATCCTGTTGTTCAACAGAGTAGGGCCATGTCATGTTCACCGTTTCAATGTGCTTGGTACATTGTAACGTTTCGCATGTCATTTGCCTGATACGTGTTTGATCTCGGGAGGGAGGAAGATTCCTCTTCGGGGAGTTGTTATCTGTTGGCTGCTGGGTTGGAATATGTTTGGGTTATCTCATGTGTTCAAGGTTGCTTTCCCAGGATGTGTGGAAAACGGTTAACAGCACCTGGGAGGGGGGTGGCTGCTATGGCCGGTAGGGGGGAGGGATTACGTTTGGAGCCGAGGGTTTTTAGTTTGTATTTGGCACGCTTTTAGTCATTCTCAGCTTTCTCTGTATCTGCCATAATTTCCCTAATAAATCAGATTTCATTTAAGTAACCTCTTGTGAGTCTGAGTGTTTGGGGTAGGCAAACATTACAGGCCATTTCTAAACTATGGCTACCAGCATCCTACACTTTTGGCTATGCTAGCTGGGCTGGGGATTTCCACATGTGTGAAAGAGACTGAAATCACACTAAAACAGAGTTTTACGTGAGGTGGTTGTTCTCTTTTGTCATAACTATTTCTGGTTAATACCCACAATGCACATGTTTTGAATAGACATTTGAAGAAAAACTAGCTAGTCATTGTGATTCAAAATTGTAGTTGTCTATAAAGTTTTTTTTTCCTGATGCTGACATTACTAATTTTAATCTGAATATTTTTTAGAAATTCTATTTCAGGTTTTCAGAGCATTTTGTATGCTTTGTTTCTTGCACTTGCCTAGAAGATGGGTCAGTATTGTTTTCTCTAACCTGAAGATGTGTGTGGTATGTGTGTTAATGAGGGGAAAAGACAGAGATGGGAAGAAATATCATTAGAGGCCTAATGTCACATACTAGCTTTGTAGTATTTGTATTTAAGACATCTAATTATAATTTTGAAGAATTTGTAAATGTAAAGTGTTCATTACAAAATTCCAAGACTTCAGATTACATTAAAGACAGATACAATAAATAAAAAAAAATAACATGAGCTAGTCATACACAATGATCATGAAATCATGTAAAAAAGCAGACATGAGAATTCAGGAAAATGCTAAATCTTCAGCCACAATAAGTAGAGGTTTCTGAATGCAGCAGAATGTTTGATTTGGTTTAGAAAGCGGTCTCTGAGCAATTTAAGTAGACTGACCTTTGCTGCTTTGAAAGGTCTGGAGCATATTTTACTGGAGATCTACAAAACTTTTTGTTGACCTGTAGTAGCAAGAAGATACTGTATTATGATGCAAACATATTATACACTACTCTCTCAGTTCAACATGGTGATAAGAATAATTGATAACACTGCCCAGTTGTTACACTCATTCAGCTTCAGCCCAACTTGCAACAAGGCATATACAATCATTGGACATGACTGCAAAATTTCTTAAGCTTCACAGAGCCTGATCTGCATAAGCAGTATGAATTGCAGAGCTCCCTTAAAGCCACTTTATAGCTACAGCTCCATTCCAGTTTCTTACTATGGACAAACAACATTTTATTTGGAATTTCATTAGTGATTAAAAAATAGCTGCAAAACAAACACCATTTTCACACTGAAGATGAAATTAGTTAAAAGGGGAATTCTTTTCTCTGCTGTTACTTATTTTTATGGGTGCTGGTGATAGTTGAGCTTTCAATGGATTGTATACATAGCTCTTGGTTGTCTCTCAGTAGCCTGTTTGCAGAGAATAAGGAGAGTACTAGCATAGTCTTCATTTTTCATCCTTACATGAATTTAGTAATCTCCTGAATAGTGTTAGTCTCTCAGTGTTCCATGCCCTCTTAGTTTTTTCAATATGTTTTCTATTAATTATTGTAGTATATTTTTCAAGAATTTCAACTGATTTCACCTAGAATTTCATAAGGATATTGGTGTACATTTTTCCTATCTATGTTTCCAATTAAATATAAAGAGATTTCTATTTCTGAGAATGTTGACTTTTTTTAAAGGGGGGAGTCAGTTACAAAAGAAGTGGTCTGAGCATTTACGTATTAAATATTTATGTTAATTAGGAAAATATGAAAACAGATGTTACATAAATTATTGCAGTCCCTTGATAGCAATATATAACTGGCAGTAACTTTTCAATGTGTATAATGTGATATATAGTTGTATCTTTTCTTACAACTTTTGCAATATAGCTCCTAAAAGATTAAAATTAAGCAAAATAATTTCATACAAAGTCTCATGTAACTAAGATCTTAAATGTCCCTGAAACAAATTGTATAATAACCATTTGAAGTTACAATAAACATTCTTAATAAAATGGGGGAAATTTCTAAAGACATATAGAAATAACCTGTTTTGAAACATTTGAAAACAAAAATTGGAACAATCGAATGCAGTATTCTTCAACCTGAAACCTTCCAGATAGTCTACCACTCCCATAACTTTCAGCTGTCATGACTTGGCACGATGGAAAATGTAATTGAGTCTGGTTAGGGAAGACTGCTTTAATTATTTGTATTACAGATTGCATATTTTATATATAAAATTAGTAATTCTATCATGGAAAAGTGTGAAGATGTACATTCACTCTCATACATAGATAGGAATATTTAGGAACTTTTCTCTTATGAAGGCCAGCATCAGAATGAAAGTTTCTTAAATACAGGATTGTGTCACTATATATGACATGCTGATATTGTAAATTTAGTTATGAGAACCTGATCAGTTGCATTTTAATAAGATTCAAACAGTATGTATAAATGAAATACACATTTAGGAAAGCCTACTAAATTTCTAGCAGATCATTAGCACTGGAATTGATTTCAGAACTACTCTCATAATGCAGTTGATGATCTAGCAGACATGTTTATGTTATGTGAAAAGGAAATACTAAAAAAGACTTTTTTATGTTTTAAAGTGAAAATAAGTTATACAAATCTGTCTTGATGATAGATATGAGGATACATTGCAGTAGAATAAAAAAATAGATTGCAGTCTGAGGCTGCAAATCTAAACTGATTCACCCAACAATTTTCATGGGATCCACTTTCATGCTTTAGTCTATAGGGCTTCATTTTAAATTCTATTGAGAATTCCATTGATTACACTTTGTAAATGTCTGGATTTTAGTAGTTTTTAGCTTTTGTTGCATGTTTGCATCGTCAATTTTCTTTCATGTATTGTTGATTCTTGTTTTGATTTGCATATCACACAGTCTTGTGGGTTGGTGGGCTGATAATAAGAACTGGGTAAAATGGCAGTGCAGAGTTAAAAGAGAACTATTATTTTTATGTAGACAATGCATAAATAATACTTTTAATATTTTATGAATTACAACTGAAGAAGTAAAACAAAAGAAATAGCACAAAAAGGAGACATATTAAAGAAATAAAACAGATTTATTAGAATCCCTTTCCCCAAGCAACTAATGATTGTGAATCACTGTATTTCAAGATCTTTAGAACATAAAATGTGGTTCTTAATTTTTGTGCAAAATTGAAAGTGCAAATCCATATTGTATAAGAGGTAGATATTGCAATAGATTTAAAAAAACCCTATATTCAAGCCTGCTACCTGAAACCCCTTTAATCTATGTATCGATTACTTGTATCATTGTACAAATAGGTATGTTGCATATAATTAAAGACAAGGGTCAAATTACATGGCAACCTCTACATAGGTAGTCAATTTGATAGGGGAAGAATTTCCATTGTTTTTAACTGCCATTAACTACTGCACTTGGAAACATTTTTCAGTACCATCTATTCAAAACAGAATATTCATTACAGATATAAACTGATCAACAGAGAAGAATATGTTCATTTCTACATTTTGGATTGGTCTATGTGCAATAGAGCGAGTATGGAGATTGAGTTGGTATTTTTTTGAAAAAGTAGAAATGATCCAGTTTCATCAATACTGGGATGTGTTCCTGTTAGTGTTAAAATGGTGATTGATTATTTTTTATTGTATTTTTGATTGAGCATAATAGATGTAAAATATTTTTGGTGTAACATCTGATTTAGAGGAACCTTTTCAGGGTGTGTGGTCAAATACTGAAGTACCTGCTTGGGGTATTACGTGGGTTGTTAATGCAATCCACGTTGTTAGGATGAAGGTTTAAAGAGAATTTTGTGGTTGTAGTGTTCTAAAGCTTTGACATAGTTTTAATCTGATAACGAATGGCTTTAAGTTTGTGTTCATTCAGTTGCTGGCAACAAATCTAAACCTCTGTTTTTTTGGATTTATGAGGATAAGTTCTGCTTTGGCAATCTTGTAGATTCTCTAGAGAATAGTTAAACAGTGATTAATCATTGTTTCTTCACTGAGTGTGCAGAAAAGAATGGAAAAGCTGCATTTCACACTTCTGAAGCAATTAATCCCCATGATCTTAGCCAGGTTTGTCTTGAAGATAAGTCGGAATACAAAACTGTACCTAATTTATCAATGTATGCGTGCCATAAAGTATAAAACACACAATTTATTTCATATCATTTATAGTCAAATGTTAAAAAAAAAAGTGACTTTGCCATATTCAGGAGTGTTTCTTACATTACCTTCATATAAACTAAGTACCAGAGATTACAATGGGATTCCTGTTTATTGTGCACATCTGGTGCAGTCACTATGCATTTTCTCATTCACTTGCTGGCATTTTTAGTGATTGTGGCATAAATCACCTTGCTAATCAGAAACATAAGTGACGGGAAGTCATCTCCTTTTTTTGAACAATGGGAAAAAACATATGGCTTCCTAGACAGGACTTGGCTGTTATACTATTTATGTGGCATTATATTCTGTATTTAGAATTTCGTATTAATTACAATGGTTTGATTGAAGGCACAGAATGCTTTTGGTTTATGGTCAGAGTTTGTTTTTACACCATGCACATGCTACACTACATACCGATAAATTTATACTATTCAGAATACCAAAATGTATCAAGCTATATAACCATGTATTTTTAATCTCATCAGGATGCTTTCAAATGTTTTAATTGGTATTTGTTGCAAATTAGCTACCATATGATAGAAAGCAGTTACAGTTCATATTGTGTGTGATGTGAAGATCTGCTAATAGTTTATTATTCTAAATGCAGGAAACAAAGGATTTATTTTGTAAATTCTTGATCCTAATAAAATGTTGGTTGCATTTGTACTGCAGAATGTATTTGTATAGTATTATGTTCCCAGGGTTATTTCCTAAGCTTAGGAAAAACTTGGAAATGATAATGGGTTTCTTTTATTGAAAGAGGTTGTATCACAATTTTAAGAGCCATCTATATGTTAGAGCTATATGTTGAAGATATATAACATTTCTGAGGTAGTTTTATTTACAGGTGGATTTCTTAATAAGCTGTTCATCACCGCATCACACACAAGAAATGATTGACGAATAACCCTAATTTTTGGTCAGCTGTTATCCCAGATCTCCAGTCCACATTCCAGGGTGTACTGTGAACTCCTTTAGTTTGAAGTAGATATCTGGAATATTATGCACGGAGGAAGTATGGGACCACAGGATAAATAAGAAAGCCTAGCTGCATATGCCTAATCACAAAAATACGCTAAAGTAATTTTCTGGAACATTACAAGCACCTGTACTGTTCTATGGTAGTGATGGATTTTTTTCCTTAAGCCAAACAGACAATCAGTATTGTAACTCAGTCCTGCAGATATAGGTATCATTCAATTCATTGGGGTTTATGCTCAGATATGGATGTGTAAGATTGAAACCTAAAACAAATCTATGATAGATTTATTGTGATACCCAAGAATAAGAGATTTTATTAAACCAAAGATTTTGGTGGGTTGACCAGGTTTTGCATAATGTTAGGCAATTTTTAAAAAATAAAATAAATTAGTACCTTGAGCATTTCTCTTGGATTTCTGCAGGATTCAGTCATCCAAAAACACATTTATGTAAGAGCATTGCTCCTATTTGAAAAAGTACCTGTTGCCTCAAGAACAGAATATTCTAGTTTAGTGTTAGCTTAAAGCTCTAAATGATGAATGTTCACAATTATGCTTGCTATTAATCGTTTTTATAATTCAAAATTAAGTAAAGAGGCTTATCTGAGTTATCTGAGTTACATATTATTATTTGTTATGTCAAATTAATGTGGCAAAGTTACAAAATCCCACTTGCATGGTTTTTCACTAGTCCTTATGAATCTGAATAGGTTTTCAGTTCTTAGGGAGGGAAATCTAAACAATTCATAAATAAAGAAGTACCTATAGCAAACCTATCAGTCAAATTGTTGAAAGGAAACTACCTGAGCAAAATAACTTCATTAACACATACCTGGTTGTTCCCTCAAATCTGATTTTTAAATCTAGTTCCTAGATTCAGCAAAGAATGTTTAGCTGTCTTAACTGAATAGCATATACTACTCCCTAATGATGCTCATAATCTCAAGATGTAAAAGATTTCTCTTCATTAATATACATTTATTTTATTTACTAGAGATTAGGTATTGCTGGCAACTGAACTTTCTTTATAGTGTAAGCAAACAAAAAAGACTATCAAAACTATATAATTTGGTTGACTTGGTTAGTTTTCTGTGCTAATTTAATAGTACTTTTCCCAGCTTGGTACCGAAATGTTCTAGAAAAATATTTAAAGTGGTGTTCCTTTTATGCTTCTTCTTAAAATAGGTGCACATTCCCACCCCCAAAAAACTTTCAGTTCCTTGACCTTGTTGTAATGTACCTCTTTATTTACACTGTTTCTAGGCAACCTTGATTATTTCCATATAGAAAGCTCTCAGAAACCTACATTGTCATCTAGTGTCATTTTCAGGCAACTGCAAATAAATCAAATTTGGGTGCGGAGAACTTGTCTACTATTATTAAGGACCCTACAGTGCATACAATATTTGGCTATCTCCTATTGCACCTTCTTTTCTCATAGCACTACTGTAATTTGTTCAGTGGATGTATTGCTGTTGTTGTTTATTCATTTAGTCGCTTCCGACTCTTCATGACTTCATGGACCAGCCCATGCCAGAGCTTCCTGTCGGTCATCAACATTCCCAGCTCCCCCAGGGACGAGTCCGTCACCTCTAGAATATCATCCATCCACCTTGCCCTTGGTCGGCCCCTCTTCCTTTTGCCTTCCACTCTCCCTAGCACCAGCATCTCCTCCAGGGTGTCCTGTCTTCTCATTATGTGGCCAAAGTATTTCAGTTTTGCCTTTAATACCATTCCCTCAAGTGAGCAGTCTGGCTTTATTTCCTGGAGGATGGACTGGTTTGATCTTCTAGCAGTCCAAGGCACTCTCAGAATTTTCCTCCAACACCACAGTTCCAAAGCATCAATCTTCCTTCTCTCAGCCTTCCTTATGGTCCAGCTCTCGCAGCCATATGTTACTACGGGAAACACCATTGCTTTAACTATGCGGACCTTTGTTGTCAGTGTGATGTCTCTGCTCTTAACTATTTTATCGAGATTTGTCATTGCTCTTCTCCCAAGGATTAAGCGTCTTCTGATTTCCTGACTGCAGTCAGCATCTGCAGTAATCTTTGCACCTAGGAATACAAAGTCTTTCACTGCTTCTACATTTTCTCCCTCTATTTGCCAGTTATCAATCAAGCTGGTTGCCATAATCTTGGTTTTTTTGAGGTTTAGCTGCAAACCAGCTTTCGCACTTTCTTTTTTCACCTTCATCATAAGGCTCCTCAGTTCCTCTTTGCTTTCAGCCATCAAAGTGGTATCATCTGCATATCTGAGATTGTTAATGTTTCTTCCAGCGATTTTAACTCCAGCCTTGGATTCCTCAAGGCCAGCTTGTCGCATGATGTGTTCTGCATACAAGTTGAATAGGTAGGGTGAGAGTATACAGCCCTGCCGTACTCCTTTCCCAATCTTAAACCAGTCTGTTGTTCCGTGGTCTGTTCTTACTGTTGCTACTTGGTCGTTATACAGATTCTTCAGGAGGCAGACAAGATGACTTGGTATCCCCATATCGCTAAGAACTTGCCCCAATTTGTTATGGTCCACAAAGTCAGAGGCTTTAGAATAGTCAATAAAACAGAAATAGATGTTTTTCTGAAACTCCCTGGCTTTTTCCATTATCCAGCGGATATTGGCAATTTGATCCCTAGTTCCTCTGCCTTTTCTAAACCCAGCTTGTACATCTGGCAATTCTCGCTCCATGAACTGCTGAAGTCTACCTTGCAGGTAGAAATAGATATTCTAAAAATATGGAGGGCTTTCTTTTTCCACCAAAACTCTCTTGAAATATATGTGCTAAAAGTAAAGAATTTCTCATTACATAGATTTAATGTATTTGTTAAGATTTATTACAACCATTTATATTTCACATTCTTTTCTTGGGTAATTGTTCTTGTTTCCTTAATATTTTTTCCTGCTAAACATGAAATAGTAGGAAAACACAAGGAGGTTAATGAAAGACAATGATAGTTCATTTTCTAAACCCCTGATTCATTCTGTGAAATAAGTAAGAATTTTGCAGATTGATAGAAATATATAAGTCATCTGGTACGTCAGCTAAACAAACTGTGCTGTCCCCTTTCCTAAATATTTGTGCAGCGTGCTTTTGTTCCTGCTACAGTTTAAAATAATTCAGTATCTATATCTTTGTTATATTATCATGATGAGGATTTCACACCTAATATACCAACTAACTAGAATCTTGAAATATTTAATTATTTTTTGATAACTTGCAGCAATCTGCAGCACAACTTCTGAAGGAAAGGAATGGTTGTCGTTAGTTCACAGAAGTCAGTACAGTAGCCATAGTACAAATGGATTCAAACGACTTGTAAACAGGGCTATAGTCATATGTATACCTGGTGCTATGTCAATAATGCCTGTTGATTACATTTAACACTTCTTGATTTATACTGAATTAGAAGTTTTAATCCTTGCCAAAAGTGAGCAACGTGTGACTAGTTAATGCCTTAAAAAGAGAATAAAAGTTACAATTGACTTCTTAATATATCTGAATATATATATGAGTTTACTAAAACATAAACATGATTTACAAACTCAGTGGTTGGATTTTTGAAGCTGATTCTTCTAATAGCTTGTTTAGTTAGAATGCTAAATAAACCTTCCAGGTATATAGCTCTTATTTGTTGCAGTATAGCTTACTTGGAAGATCTTCCAGGTTGATGGTGTATTGTAGAGGAATGGCAGTCATTTAACTTACAATGCTGGTCTATTGACTGTAACATTAAACTGTTTATCTCTCAGTTAATTTATGCATCTCTTGTTGAATAAAAATTGCTCCAACAAACTTTTCATAAGTATTCTTATACTATGCTTAGCTTTATTAATTATCTCTCATTAATGCTGCCATTTGACGTGTGAGAGATAAACTCAGGCAGCTGCATTTAAACGCTTTTTTCATGCTATTTGTACTAATTCCAGTATTTTCTTTGGTGGCCAATTGCCTTTGGTCAGTTCATTAAAGTGTGACCATTAGCATTCAAAGTTTGACACTGTGAATAATACTTAATTAAAATGCCTTCTGTGTGAATTAGATTAAAACCAATATAATGGGTCTGAGTGGTCTGACTGTTGAGTTATGTATTAATTAGTATCTGATAACTTATGTTCTAGCTTGAGTGGGAAAAAAGCTGTTTCTCTGAGCTTGCCTGTGCCTGTAAGTACTTAGGACCTAGAACACGGAGCGTTCCATGTAATTAATTTCCAGTGTGTAGTGTAAACTGCTGAGCTGTATATACATTTTACATTTATGTCAGAAAAGAGTTCAGAAAGGTGCTTCAAAACCACCTTTTCAGCTCTAAATAGCTATTGTGTACATATGGTAAGGTACTGCTGCTTAACTATTAGTAACTGCTTTGATCAAACTAAATTACATGTTTAAGTTCCCATCAGGAAGTCGCTTCACATATCTGTATTAATGTATTCAAGGCTCGAGAAGGAAAGTTAATTTTCTAGCTTAAATATTTAATTCAAGCTTAAAATTTAGTCTGTAATTAGAGTTCCCAAATGGCAGGAACATGGAGTATTTGTCCATTTTAATTAGATTGTTGTTTACCTATTAATTATATATCATATCTTGTCATATAGTTTTGATGGTAACAGATGGTGTTAGGAGTTAGCAAGGGTTTGGACAAAATAAGATTCCACATGATTTATTAAGTTGTACTTTATTAGTGTGTGGTCTGCTTCAGTCAGGTTATTCTCCTGAATAAGAACTTCAAAACACTGCATACATGTTGATTATCTTTTTATATAGTCCAAGGAAATAATTATCCATGTATTTTAGAACAAGCTGCATTACAGTTGTTGGCAGTTGCACCTAAATAAGTGCCAACTGGGTATTTGCAGTATGAGAAGCTCTATTCTTTTCAGAACTTGTTTTTTATGTGGTAGTACTGTTTATTACATTCCACAAATATGCCTGAATTTAAGATAGTTGGGTCTGATTTAGTTCTAATCTTCCATGTGGGGGATGCAGAGTTCAAATCTGTTTTTAGATACAAAGTTCACATTTCAGTTTGACATTTCAGTTTTCATATAAGTTCTGATCAGATAGTAATAATTCCTATAAACACGTTGAGATTTCTTGGACTACTGTACTTATTACAGTACTTTATGAATATGAGCAACATTCAGATTCACAGAGGCGGTGAATCAATATCTAAGAGAAGTATTGGTCTTTAAAAGTTTCTGGGACTATAATTATAACTTAGCAAATTGTACATTCCATTCAAGTTGATTACTATATGTGATGAGAAAGGTGGCAGAAAGAAAGAACTGAGCAGGCCCAACTTGACCACGCTGGCTGAGATTATAGGAGTAATATCCCAACACATTTGTACCAGGTTGCAGAAGATTCCCCAAAGTATTTGGTTCTCATCATTTATAATATACATTCAACTTGTTGGCAGAGCCATACTTTCTTCTGTTGAACTGTATATTCTCAAAGAGGCATCTGCAGCCATCTTACATGTTTTCCCTCTCTGGAGAAAAGTGAAACTTTTTTTTAAGGTTGGTTCGGTTCATATTATGCAGAACTTTTCTCTAAATTAGGAACAGCATGAAGGAGTGATCAGTAGCAATATTAGTGTTTTAAAATATTGACAGTTTTTCTCTTGAAGATACGGTCAGAATTTTGTTAGTGAAAATAAACAGATGGCCACACTGTATGCTGCAATTTTAAAACTTGGTTTAGTGGGCGACTCGACAAACGGTTGATCTATAAAATTGTCTTCTTGTTCTGGCACTCATTTTGTACATTTTATACATATGCTACAGCAACAGATGCTTGATGCTGATAGTAGTTTGCTTTTCTCCATTTTATTCCTTCCTGTAACTTTTGCTGTATACACCTAATGTGTTTACAGTGACTTATTTCTTTTTATTAAAAAACAAACAAACTTTGCTTTTCCCCAGAGTTGCAAACTCTATATTGTTTAGCCATATAGTTGAGCAGACTGACAACCAAGGAGAGGTATTTGATAGTATATGGGTGTTCTGGTGGGCAGTTCAAGCTAAGATTATTTTCTTGTCACCTGTGAATAAAAAGGTTGGCAGAATTGAGATAATGGAATTATGTAAACTTTGAGACATTATTTGACCCTTTTCCTCCATGTTACAATGGAAAATGAAAACATAATTTAATGTGGGTATAATGAGCTTTTAAAGTAGAAATAAAGCAGGGATTGATTTGGTGGTCCAACAAGCTTCACTTAGAGCATTACAATCCAAACATTATCTATTTTGTTTGGTTCACTTGCCACAAAGTAGAAAGTTAAATAATGCACAGTTCATGTAAATTGCTGCCAATTTTTGAGAAATGAAATGTCATGTAGCAGTTAGGAATGTGAATACTGATGAAAGCAGTCATTCATTGGGTAGTCATTTGTTGTTCCTGTGGATGTCCACAATTACTCTTCTCCTCCCTCTCTTCTCTTTCTTCTTCAGACTGTCTTTCTCACACATCATTTGTATACACACTGTTGACACATTCATACAAGTAGCTCAGATTCCAGTGACACATACATTCACTATTTAAAAGATACCATGTTATTGCTGTATTTTTAATTTTTATGTTATTCTCCAAGATTTGAGAGGTGAAAATACAGATGCAATTATGTACAACTATCTGGGTGGGCTCAGGCAGCCTAAGATATAGGCAGTAGAGAGTAATTCTGGGGCTTAGGAGGCAGATATGAGTGAATGACCTAACAGATAATGGAAAGTCAGGAATGGAAAGCTCAGACTACTAAAGAGTTAACTAACATCTGCCCAGAATCCAGACTGAAAAGGATCTGAATATGTCTGGAGTTGATAATTCATCATTTTCTTTAAAACCTTGCTGAAAAGAGGAAGATTGCTAAAGACAAGTCAGGAATTCTTAAGTACATCTTGTATTTGTTTCTTTTTACAGGCTCAGAACATGTGAGATTAGGGAATTCCATAAATTATGCTTGGTTTCAGAGATGACACTATTATCACATAATTTGGTTTTCTCATAGAAAGTAAGTATAATCTTTGTTCAACGGATTCCTCCAGTATAGCTCTTCCCAGAGTAAACAAAAAACAAAAAAATTGAGAGAGGGAGGGAATGGGATTGTCTTGTGAGTATAAGTGCGCCCAGAAGTATGTTTAGAAAATAAAATGTGGGTAGGTTCAGTGGTTTGTGCTTGACCATACCCACCATGACAACTATTTTGGGAGAGTGTACATGCTCTCAAAATTCCAGATGTGCTTCCTGGACCAAAATGTTGAGGACCCTGATATAGAACATTTATACTGGCAATGTAACTTCAATCAGAGTGCTTGTATTTTCTGTAATGCATAGCAATTCACCTGCTGGGTGTGTGTCTGTGGTTTATTTTATTAATTAAAGTACTGCAGCTGATACCTCAGAAGCTGGAGTCTTCTTTACTGAAGCTTTTTCTTGGTGTAGTTTTGGCATTCTTTAAATGCATATTTCTTTGATTTTAATTTAACACTTCATTCATATCTCTACATCTACAGTTAAGTGTGCTATCAGTTTATGCAAAAACTGGTTTTTATTTCACCATCAGTATATAGATTTCGCATATCTATTCAAAGAGATCCTTAAAAATAGCAGCTGCTGTTAGACAAGTGTTTACATATGTGGTGTATGTAAGATGATGTCAATCAAAACAGCTACAGTTCATGAAATGAAAGGAATTCATTTGGTATTTAAGATCACAAGCATAAAAATGTGTCCATTCCTTTCATGCTAATAGAGTTAATATCTCAGATTCCAGTGTTTTAAAATGTCAGTCTTTGCTTCAAAAGGAAAGCCTACTTTTATTTTGGAAAGAAACAACACTGGTCAGAGATTCTGCAGAAGGAGTGGGGGTCAATAGGAGCCATATGAGAAAAGCAGTTTCAAGCTGTTATGATGTAAGCTCCACCCCTTTTGTATATGCATTGAGACATCATCACTGAGGTATCATATGCATGACAGAAAGGGGCAGAGCTTATGGCACAACTTTTTATCATTTTGTTAAAATAATGGATCCTGTGGATACCTCTAACATCGGAGTATCCTTAACACAATTTCACTGGATGCTATTGTGCAATCATTATATTCTACCTGAAACTTCTTTACTAGCTGTTGCCTTTGCTCATACGAATGCATCCAACACAAACAATTATCTTTTGCATTGCTCTGGATCCTTTTTATTAGATTCTTGACACTGATTCTACAAACCTTAAGTTTGAACCTTCAGTTGAAATAAAACATAATATATCATTATCATTATAGCATTCTAATCTTATGCTTTCCAGACTCACAATTTATGACACAAGTAAATTTCATCTTGTTGGGGAACCACATTTATTTTTGTCTCCTCAGTCCTGTCTAGTCATTTCTTAAGTCATATATGAATACAGGTTATATAATTAATATATTTTATTTCACTTCATTGCTAATAGTGTTTTGTTTTTATTGGGGCAGGGAGTATTTTACTTTATACATGTTTTGCATATGAACTAGCTGCAAATGGTAGATTAAGAAAGTAAAACCTTTTGGGTTTTGTATGACATGTTAAATGACTTCACTACTGGTTGGTGTGATTCCCTGATAGAAACAGGTTATGTTGACCATAGCAACGCTGTACACTAAGTTAGTTCAAGCTGGATGTCATGCTCCCAGATCAAACATTCTCAGAACAATTGATTGGACTCGCATGCATGTTTCAGTCAACACGTGTCTTCTTCTTGCGAGTTGAAGCAAAGGGAGGGGGGAACATCGCTGGAGTGTGAAATCATTTTGTTTGGACTATCTTGGACTGCCAAGGTCATTGCAAGGAACGTTGGAGACAGCTGCACATGCTTATACTAACTGGCATGAGAGGGAGGGGTGCGTACCTGAGATGGGGAAGGGGGAAATTGGAAGTCACTGAAGATGTTTAATGGGGAAAAAGCTCAGGCTTTTCCATTTGCAACTTTTTCTTCTGTACTGAACGCTACCTATCATTAAAGAGAATTCTGAGTAGTTACTTATGAGTCGGATTTAATGGGAAGTTGAGTATTCCAGTCATCACACTGGAGACTTTTGAGATAATATATATCAGTTCAATTTCTTGAGAAAGTGGGGAAGTTTGTAACTTTTCAGTATGTTGGAAATTGTATGTCAACAGAGATAAGACGAAGGTCTCCATTTGATGAATTATAACACTGTCAATGCTTACACATATATTTTGCTGATGCATTAGTTACCAAGAAAGATGTTGCAACAACAGTCATACATAATGCTAAACTATGTTTTGTTTTAAAGTTTGTTGAATGAGCCTCAATCCGTCTTCCTATCAAGCAAAGATTTTGAGATTGAGAGAAGTAATAATACTTATTTTGATGAAATAATTTTAAAAACTTGCAAATAAATAATCAAATGTTCTGAATAATGCCATTTTTCTCTCTTTACTTGTTCCATTAGTACCCAGAAAGTATTGTAAATGACCTAATAAAGGTAAACAACTGGCACAGATTCACTGCTTCATCAGCTTGCTGTCTCAGACAGCCACACAAATAGGGTGTAGAAAACCCTTAACCCTTCCCTTGGAGCTTCAGCAGCTTTGGCACAAGCTATTTAATCCTTTCCTATAATCTGAAAGTTAAAAAGATTTTATAGCCAACAGTAATTGCTACCCCTATCCTACTTTAAATATTAGACACATTTCTGGAGCCTACTGGTACATTAACTATGGAATTTGCTTCCATCAGATGTTTTGATGAGCGCTACTTTACACACTTTTCAAAAAGACTAGACAGATACCTAAAAGATGGAGCTATCAGTGGCTATTAGTTTTCATGTCTTTATACAGCCTCCTGTATAACAGGCAGAATATCTTAAATATCAACTTTTGGGAAGCACAGTGGAAGGTCACTATCATCCTCCTGTCCATGCTTCAGTATTTCCTAAATATTTGTGGTTGATCACTGTGACACAAAATGGTGGACTATACAGGCCCTTGGCTTGATTCAGCAAGATTCCTTTTTTTATGTTTAAGTCATTAAGGATTGAGTCATTATTACTTTTTATATCCAGAGTTTCTGAATAGTTTCTCCCTTTGTTGTTTTTTCTTCTGTGGTCCCCATAAACATAAATAGTTTATAGTGCTAGT